>NC_091456.1:175767233-176047233 GCF_027789765.1 Dendropsophus ebraccatus
CCCTGACTCCAGCAGCGGCCCGAAGCAGTGCTGCTGCTTAATAAGCTGCTTCAGGCCGTTGCCAGACACTAAACTGTCACACACTTATTGCACACTGCAGAAGGAGGAGAAGCTTACTGTCCAGTGGGTGGCGCTGTCTGCTGGGCCTCCGTGTGGTGCTGTGCCTGCAGCCTCGCTCTGGGAATACACACAGGGCCCCCTGGGAGCTGTGCTGAGAAGTAGCTCCCGGCACAGGCAAGTGACGTCATGCACCGGCGCGTCCTTCAGCCGGAGGAGAGCCACAGCCTGGGAGCCATGTCCCCTCTCCATAGTTGTCAATAGTCTCGGGTATGTCCCGGTAAGCCCCGCCCCCTTCGCGGTAAGCCCCGCCCCTGGCGCCCACCGCGGGGCTAACACAGGGCCAGAGGAGGAGAGAGAAGCCATGGACAACTGGAAGGATGGTAAGTATAATGGGGTCACCAGCTTCCCAGCATTCTGTATAATGGGGTCACTCAGCTTCCCTGCATCCTGTATAATGGGGTCACTCAGCTTCCCTGCATCCTGTATAATGGGGTCACTCAGCTTCCCTGCATCCTGTATAATGGGGTCACACAGCCTCCCTGGCATCCTGTATAATGGGGGTCACTTAGCTTCCCTGGCATCCTGTATAATGGGGTCACTCAGCTTCCTTGGCATCCTGTATAATGGGGGTCACTCAGCTTCCCTGGCATCCTGTATAATGGGGTCACTCAGCTTTCCCAACATCCTGTATAGCGGGGTCACTCAGCTTTCCCAACATCCTGTATAGTGGGGTCACTCAGCTTTCCTGGCATCCTGTATAATGGGGTCACTCAGCTTCCCTGCATCCTGTATAATGGGGTCACACAGCCTCCCTGGCATCCTGTATAATGGGGGTCACTCAGCTTTCCTGGCATCCTGTATAATGGGGTCATTCAGCTTCCCTGGCATCCTGTATAATGGGGTCACTCAGCTTTCCCAACATCCTGTATAGTGGGGTCACTCAGCTTTCCGGGCATCCTGTATAATGGGGTCACTCAGCTTCCCTAGCATCCTGTATAATGGGGTCACTCAGCTTTCCGGGCATCCTGTATAATGGGGTCACTCAGCTTTCCTGCATCCTGTATAATGTAAATATTATAAGAGGCCCAGTTGGAATTAAAGGAAAACTGCTTTATTTGAAGCTGCTGATGGCTCCTAGTAGCCCCTTACCTCCTCTTCCCAGCGTCCCTCCTCCGATGCTTGTAAATCACAATGTTTTTTTTTAACTTTAATCCTAAAAAATCTGTAAATTAGTCTTAAGTGCGCATGAGTGTAGGAGGCAACATGCAGGGGCAAATGGTGCAGTGGGGGCCTAGGAACGCCCACAGGACCCCTAACATTAGCAATGTGATGTACAAGCATCAGTGGAGCGACGCTGGGAAGAGGCGGTAAGATGAAGCTCTCCTGGGGCTTTTCCTGAAGAATAGTTTACAGGGCAGAATACTTTTACCTTTATTAGTATGAATCATGTGACAGATGACAGGAGAGCAAACAGATAATCTATAATTCTTCAGTATTTTGTGTCTGATCACAGCTGTATACTCTTATATAGTCTGCAGGGTGATAATACTTTTCAGCACTTGCGTACACCTGGTATCTGATCATATCTGCATTTTTTTCTGCGTGGCACAGTTGGCGCAATGGGTGCAGGGAGACTTGTATGTGGGCTGGTGGGGTGTGTTTGCCAGGGCTGCTTTTCAGTCCCAGTCCGGCCCTGATAGATGTTCTTAGATTCTGGATGGAACTAGAATGTTTTCATTCACAGTCAGCAAGCAGAGAGCTAAACCTACACTACACCCCCACCCCCTGGTAAACAGATGTCCGTTATGCAGCACATAGCTACACTAAGCGCGCGTCAGCTCTGCTACATCATCAGCTACTATGGAATACATATTGGGGTGATATGTGATGCAAAATCAGTGAAAAAAACAGACCTGTGTTTACTGTGCAATAGTAATGACAGCAGTGGGCAGGTAAGAGAACTAAGAGGGTGAGTACGCAGGGAAATGCATGATGGGAGATGTAGTTTTCTATCTTGGTTATACATCGGCTTTCAGAAAAACTTGTAACTTGCAGCTAGAAAGACAGGAGATGCCTCAAAATACTCAGGGGGACTTGGTGAGTAAGACCAGGTAGCATTTAATTTTTTTGCTCTGAGGTGGATAACCCCTTTAAAGGGGTACTCTGGTTTTAAATCAACTGGTGTGAAAAAGTTATACAGATTTGTAAATTACTTGTATTTTAGGTCTCCCAGTACTTATCAGCTGCTGTATGCTGCAGGACATACAGCAGCAGATAAGTACTGGAAGACGGGAGATTATTAAATGGAAGTAATTTACAAACTTGTATAACTTTTTGCTAAAGCTGTAGTTTTACAGCAGCTGGAGGGCGGACGGTTTGATACTTTAGAGCTAAGCTGTTAGGTCACATGTCTACAGGGGGTGTGGCTAAATGTCTGCTTCACAATATTTATGAATGAAGACAATAGAATGTAGCAAACTCTGAAGGGACTATAAACAGTTTCTTAACCTTCTCAGAAGACGTGAATTGTGACATGTTGCTGAAAGTGAAATCGTACAAAGTGACAAATTCTGTGCATGACAGTCCAGACAGCACTATGTATAACCTGCGGCCATCTTCCTCGCTGTAGATACAGAGCAGGTCGCTTCCTTCCTCTTTTTGTTATTCTTTTTGTAATTCTACATCCCTAAATGTTAGGAAAAAATTGAACTGATTATGTGTGAGATCTGAAGAGATAGAGATGTTACAGTCCATCTTTATCTGCAGTGTAGTTCATTGTTCTCTGCTATCAGCCGGGGTCCGAACAATAACATAAGGTCTGTATCCATCACTGACACATGAGGGAAACCCAAACACTGCAGTCAGTCCTGCAGTCTATTGTTCTGTCCTATGGCCTGAGGCATGGACACAACTATTCTTGGAACCCCATAGGCAAGTCATTGTCATGAACGGGTCACATACAGGCTAGGTTCACACTACGTAAATTTCCGGCCGTAGCGCGCTCCGTGAATAAGCGGCCGGAGATTTACGTTGTTTGCGTACAATGCAAAGTATACGATCTACGGCTGCACAGTTCACACTACGTACGAACTTACGCCCGGATCGTATGCGGCGCCGTAAAAAATGAACCAGACCATTGTTTCGGGACGGAAATGCTGTAACTTACGCCTGTAGCGTAACATGCGGTCCCGTACGGAGTGGTGATTTCTTCTTTTTTCCACTTTGATTTGCCGATCCAAAAGGTTCTGTGGGGTGTCCGGGGCTAGGCGAAGATATCCAAGTAACATACCGGTCAGATCGCTACGTACGCCGCTCGGAAAGCGTACGTAGCTTACGGGCGTAAGTTCGCGGACCGTACGTAGCCGGCCGCAACTTGCGTAAATCCCGGCTGGAGTTTTACACGTATATGTCCGGCCGCGAAAAATATGCGGCCGGACATATACGTAGTGTGAACATAGCCTCACTGTGTAAACAGTACTGGGAACTGGGATACTGCAAATAGCAACATACCAGCGAGCCAAGGTCAGATAGCGGCATTGTATCTAGTGGTCTCTTTCAAAATGGGTGTTAAAGGGAGACTTTCATAATTTTCATGCTGCCTGAACCATGTTAGGACCAGTTCACATGGAATAAAACTGGCAGAAATTCCACAATGGAACTCTCCATCGTGGAATCCCGCCAAACTCCATGAATACTGGCTGTCTATGGGAGGTCTCGCACCTCCTCTCTCCGTGCGGAAGAATTGACATGTCAATTCCTCCAAACGGAGAGAGGAGGTGCGCGAGCCCTCCCATAGACAGCCAGTATTCACAGAGTTTGGCGGAATTCCAAGTAAGAAATTATTCTGCACAGACGTTTGCCCTTCTGAAGTGTTCTGAAGTTGGATGCAGGTTGTCTTGTCGTGTAATAGACTTTCTATAGAGCCATCTATATGAGATTGGGGGTTCTGTAAGTTACCCCAGAAGGGTGATATAGGATGGTAAGAACTACGTCAGTCAATAATTTACATTACAGTCAGTTCTGTACAGCAAATGTTGTTAAAACCTGATAGTTTCCTTTCCCTTTTTTACCTTCTTTATATGGCACCTGCCGGACTCTTGGGAAATCCCTAAAACAACTTCCACATTCCACATAGTTATTCTCTTTAGGAATTTACTGGAAATGACTCAAAGAGGGGATTCCCACTGGAACGGATGCGCTGTAGTCTTTTGAGCACACAGTAGTGTGGGATACCATATACAGAATAATACATATAGAAGATACTATGTAAGAACAGGCCGTAACATTGGCAGGGGGGGGGGGCGACTATATAGAAACAACCCATGTGACAGTAAGATGACCGCCACATGTGTGTTTAGATATTTGTGTAATATAGTGTAGTATAAATTTTTTATTAGGTATTAACGTAAATTTTTATAAGTACTTCCTCCCTATCACTCCTTGTAGGCACATAGGCATGTAGGCACAGATAGTATCGCCTCCCTGTTTCTCCTTGTCCTGTCTCCCCGTTTCTCAGTGTAAATTATGCAGGCACAGTTATGACTGCCTCCCTGTATTACTGTGTAAATGTTTAGGTACAGATAGTAGTACAGATAGTACTTCCTCCTTGTCTTGCCTTGTTATGCAGGCTTAGGTATGAGTACATATAGTACTGCCTCCCAGTAAATGTTTAGGGAGAGATAGTACTATCTCCTTATCTTGTATATTATATATTAGCATAGCTACAATTGCCTCCCTGTAAATTATGTAGGTACAGATAGTCCTGCCTCCCTGTAAATTATGTAGGTACAGATAGTACTGCCTCCCTGTAAATTATGTAGGTACAGATATTACTGCCTCCCTGTAAATTATGTAGGTACAGATAGTACTGTCGTCCTGTAAATTATGTAGGTACAGATAGTACTGCCTCCCTGTAAATGATGTAGGTACAGATATTACTGCCTCCCTGTAAATGATGTAGGTACAGATATTACTGCCTCCCTGTAAATGTTTAGGTACAGATAGTACTGCCTTCCTGTAAATGATGTAGGTACAGATGGTACTGCCTCCCTGTAAATGTTTAGGTACAGATAGTACTGCCCCCCTGTAAATGATGTAGGTATATATAGTACTGTCTCCCTGTAAATGTTTAGGTACAGGTAGTACTGCCTCCTTGTCTTGCCGTGTAAGTTATGTAGGTTGTGCTGCCTATAAATGACACTGGTACAGATAGCAGTAAGTTTACCTGTGAATGAAGTAGGCACAGATAGTGTTGCTTTCCCATTTCTCCCTAGGAAGTGGGTTAAGTATCTTTTTGAAAAGAGGATTACAAAGTATTATTTAGACGTACAGGTCATTCATGTTCCACCAGGAATTCTAGAAACAAAGGATATGCAAAGCAGCTCTCACAACACCCTTTTGATGTAGCTTTCCTTAAAGTCAGGAGTCATAAAACATGACTGGGGATGTAGGTCAAGCTAGAAATCTCTCTGAAAGGAAACATTACCCATCTGTAGGCAGCTGTTTCCGGCTTTTTGCCCCTCAGAGAAGGGTGCTGGCTGGCTAGTGAGACGCCTATTGTAATGGGACCATCTCTCCCTAAACATCTCAGAAACCATGTTACTACACATATCACTGGCCCTAGTCTGGTACCCAATTAGCCATAGTTGTTGGAAGCCCCTAAATGGTGTGAGAGCAGTCTGAAACTAGATGGGAATCCTATTGCTCCTTCTCATTCATCTACACAGAATACAGGCAGGGGTAGGTGTATGGAGGCTTATGTAATGGATCTATTTTTATCCTATCTTAGTATTTTCATATGGAAAATACAGAGGACAAGTAACAAAAGGTTCCATTAGTCATTGATTGGTCCAGGTCTGAGTGTTTACACCCATACCGATGGGGAGAACAAGCCGGGAGAAGATGCGCTGCAGCCTGTCCACTCTCCGCTGTGAGTTAGAAAAGTGTCAGGCTTCATAGAGCTTCATTATAAGTCTGATTCCTTTTTGTAACTCAGAGCTGGGAGAGGAAGCGCTAAAGCACGTTCCTCTCCCCACTTCTAATCGATACAGGTGTGAACACTCAGACCCAGACCGATCGAAACTTTTGACATGTCTCTATGAAATGTTTTTTTTTTTTTGTAACAACAGTGACACTTTAATAGCATCATCATCACCCATCGGAGGATGTATGGCAATGAGAGATAACATTTATCTCCGTTGCTTAGCTCCTTAGATAATATGGTATTTAGGTGATGTAAGAAAGAGAGGATCCTAAAAGAAAGGCCCTATGACTGGTATTGCCTATTAAAGGGATATTCTACCTAAACATAACTTTTGATATGTTGCTGCCTATAGTGAGACTAACAATACCTTCCATATTTATTATCTATTCAGTATCCTTCCTCCAGTTCTGAGCTGCTGCTTTCTGAATAAAATAAATAAATAAATCTGTCCCCCCTCCCATCTGAGACGGCTGATGTAAACAAGTTCCTGATTGGCTTTATTTGCAACATTGTAGCTTCTTTGTAATGCTAGGAGGGTTATTCTGAGGTCAAGTTGCTGATGAACTCAATGGGGGAGATTTATCAAAGGGTGTAAAATTTAGACTGGTGCAAACTGCCCACAGCAACCAATCACAGCTCAGCTTTCCTTTCAGCACTGCCTAAAGCTGAGCTGTGATTGGTTGCTGTGGGTTGTTTGCACCAGTCTAAATTTTACACCCTTTGATAAATCTCCCCCAATGTGATTATCCCTCCAGGCATTACAAAGAAGCTACATTGTTTCATATAAAGCCAGTCAGTGACTTGTTTACATGAGCAGTCTCAGAAGGGAGGGGGGGAGGAGGGGGAGACAGAGAGGAAAGCTCACACACAGATTTGTATGTCTTCAGCAGAAAGCAGCAGCTCAGAACTGGGAGAAAGAGACTTAATTGATAATAACAAGTATGGAAGGAATTGTTAGTCAGCATGGGCAGCAATATATTTCAAAAGTTATGTCTGAGAGAAATAGCCCTTTAAATTCTTTAACCCCTTAAGTTCAAAGCCAATTTTCGTTTTTGCGCTTTTGCTTTTTCCGCTTTAGCACTTGCATTTTTTCCTCCTAGAGACCCATATGAGCCCTTATTTTTGCCACACAAATTGTACTTTGCATTGACAGACTTTATTTTCCCATAAAATATGCAACGAAACCAGAAAAAAATCATTTGCACTGTCAAATTGAAAAAAAAAAAAGGAATTTGTTATGATTTCAGGGAGTTTCGTGTTTGCGCTGTTCACCCTATGGTAAAACTGACATGTTATCTATGTTCCTCACATCAGTACGATTACAAAGATATGTAACTTGTATAACTTTTATTTTATTTGTTGGCTTTTAAAAAATGAAAACTTTTTTTTTTAAAAAACTAAAGGTGCTTAAAATTGCTTTATTCCCATCCTTAGGCTATGTTCACACTACTTAAAACTACGGCCGCTCGCTTCACTGTGGGTTATGGGAAGCTCTGATGCGGGCGCGCGCTGATGCGACCGCATCAGAGCTCTGCGGCCGGAAAGATCATCCGAGATGATCCGGCCAGCATTGGCCGTTCCGTGACCCGTCTGGGGTCACGGAGCGGCCAGTCTCATACGTAGTGTGAACATAGCCTTATAACGCTTTTATTTTTTGGTCTGTGGGGTTCTGTGAGGTGTTATTTTTTGTGCCATGATCTGTACTTTCTATCAGTAGCTTGCTTGCATATTTGCAAGTTTTTGATCACTTTTTATTACATTTTTCTGGATGTGATGCGACCAAAAACGTGCAATTTTGCACTTTGGAATTTTTTTTGCGCTTATGCCGTTTACCGTGTGAGATCAGGAATGTGATAATTTAATAGTTTGGGCGATTACGCACACGGCAATAACAAATATGTTTGTATATTTGTTTATTTATTTATTTATATTTATAAAATGGAAAAGGGGGGTGATTTGGACTTTTATTAGGGGAGGGGATTTTTTATTAATAAAAAAAAACATTTTTACTTTATCTTTTACTTTAACTAGAAGTCCTCCTGGGGGACTTCTATATACACAGCACTGATCTCTCATAGAGATCAATGCTGTGTATATACGCAGCAATGATCAGTGAGATCGGTGATACATTGCTCTGGCCTGCTGCAGCAGAGAGCAATGTATTGCCAATCATTGCGATGTTGAGGCCTGGCCCGGCCAGAAGAACAGACACCCGGGATGTGCGGAGCAGAGCATCTGTACCCACAATCTGACCCCCCCCCCCCCCCCAAACCACTTGTACCTTTGGATAGCTGCTTTTAATCCAAGATCTGTCCTGGGGTCCGTTCAGCAGGTGATGCAGTTATTGTCCTAAAAAAATACTTTTAAACTTGAAGCCCGTGCCAAATGGGAGTATCTGTGCCCTAACTTTGCACCACCCCTCCGTCCCTCCTTCCCACCCTCTTCATCATTAGGAATGCCACTGAAACATTTTCTTCATGCTAAACATTGCACAGGTCCTTAACGATCCAGCCCATGTGCCGGGCTGATACAGGTGGGGAATAGGAGGCAATCTGCCTGGAGCATTCCTAATGATGAAGAGGGTGGGGAGGAGGGATGGAGGAGTGGTGCAAAGTTAGGGCACAGATACTCCCATTTGGCACGGACTGCAAGTTTAAAAGTATTTTTTTAGGACAATAACTGCATCACCTGCCGAACCGACAACAGGACAGATCTTGGATTAAAAGCAGCTATCCGAAGGTACAAGCGGTTTGGGGGTTAATATTGTGGGTACAGAGTTGCTTTAAATGCAGCTGTCAGGTTTGACAGCTGCATTTAGATGCTTAATTAGCCAGCGCGCCGACGGGAACTTGCGTTGGCTAATGGAGGTGCTCCCCGGCTGCAGATAGAAGCCGGGAGCTGCGCCGTTCAGAGCGGGATCCCGGCGGGACCCCTCTCTAAACTCAACTCGCGCCGCCATGACATGCCAGGTACGTCATGGAACGTGAAGGGGTTAAGGCCTCCCATCCACCTTCAATAACTGACGGCCGAATGATCTCTAGACGGTCAGTTACAGTATCTCTCCTGCCTGCTGCCTGTCTTCCCCATAGTGTTCAACTTCCGAACCCAAACTCTCGCCATTTGATTATCGGTGGTAGAAGAAGTTGGATGCAGAACTAGGGACCCCTGGAAAACATGGATACAGCCTGTTGCTTATGGCTATATCCATGTTTTCCCAGACTCCATAGGGCTGCATTCAACTTCTTCAATCACCGATAATCAAATACTGAGAGTTTGGGTTCGGAAAAACCCGAACGTGCTTGAGGTTCGCTAATCTCTAGCGTGGATATATGTAAAGATACTCGCAGTAATAACTTCTCTTCTCCACTTCCCACTTCTCTGCACCACTAAACAGGAAACAAACAGTAAAACTCAAAACTCAAATACCAGCTGCTAGAGCACATAAAAGGTTGTTTTAGGTCATATAAAAAAATAGAAGATATATATATATATATATATATATATATATATATATATATATATACACACACTGTGATTTATGTTCAATTTTCAAGGATGGGACAAGATTTTTGGTACCCAGTGGCCAGGGTTGGAGTTTAAAGAGTCACTGTCGTATTTTTTTTTTTGCAGAAATCAATAGTCCAGGCGATTTTAAGAAACTTTGTAATTGGGTTTATTAGCCAAATCTGCCATTATCTGCATGTAAAAAGCCTTTTCCCAGGTCCCCCCCTCCTTCCTCTTTTTCATCCACTCTGAAAAATCTGAAAATTGTGACTTGTTGCAGGAGTCGTCCCCTGTCTGCTCTATGGAGAGGGGAGGGGGGAGGAGGAAGGAGGGAGTTAGCCGGCAGCAGAAAGCAGATAACAGAGGATTACAGGCACGGAGCTGGGTGACAGCTGTAATCCGAGCTCAGACAGGTCACTGGTGACTGTCACAGAAGATATCCCGTGAGGGATTTGTAGATTAACTCTTTGTTGTCCTGTTTTGGTCTTTTCTTTAGCTCTCTCCATAGGAGAACAATGAAGACAGGGGGGAGAGCTTCAAACTGCTTTTTCATGATAAAAATGCATTTTTCGGATAATAAACCCAATTACAAAGTTTCTTAAAATCGCCTGGACTATTGATTTCTGCAAAAAAAAATTCCACGACAGTGACACTTTAAGCATGCATCACCTATACCTTCTCATTTTCACACAGTTTCTTGCAAAAACTGTAAACTTTACTGAACAGTTTATCAGTAGAGTACAGTGCAGTAGTCCTTATTCACACGGTGCAGAAGAATGCTTTGGGTTTGAGTGATGGTACACAGGTCACTTCCTCTTTAAATAGAGTACCTCTTTACCTCTGATAGCAGGTTGACTTAATACTTTGCTCTAGGTCCTGTTACAGCAGCCCCCCTCCCCAGTCCAAGTGATGGCTTGCAGTTGTTCAGCCAATGGGAGCTGAGCAAGCTGAGTCACCTGACAAGGCAGGGGAGGGGGGGGGGCTGCTGTAACAGGAGAAGGAGCTGAGAGAAGAGCTTGGTGACGACAGTAATTAGGTCTGTGTGAGTCAGGACACTTCCTGGTGGGGATGGAGGGGGGAAAAGGCAGGGGAGGGAGGCAGATAGGTGATTGAAGCATATTACAGAGTTATATAACTTTGTAATGTGCTTCAATTACTGGGAAAAAGTTTTTTATGGCACTTGTCCTTTAAGGATGCTTAGTCCAGTAAAGATTAGACTCTACCAGCAAGACCCTTCACAGCCTTGGCTTGACTGAAGGATAAGAAGAATACAGGGCCGATTTTAGCTTGTCTGCTGCCTGACGCTAGATTAAATTGTGTAGCAACTATTCCCACGTTACCTGAGCTATCAATAAACTTTTTTTTGTCATTTTGTATTATGAGGGTCTGTAGTTGTTGTGCTGTATTATGATGTTCTGCAGCAACAGTGCTATATGCTGGAACTTGTAGTACAACAATTGCAGCTAAAAGATGATGTCTTTATAAAGTAAGAGGCCATTACTTTTAAAGGTTAGCAGTGCTATACAGATATCATAATGCACATAGATTATTGTAATACACCTTGGCTGCTGCAGAACCTCCTCATACACCTCAGATGCCACAGAAGTCTCTTACTTTAAAGAACCAGAATCATCTTTTAGCTGTAAGTGTTGTACTACAAGTTCAAGCATATAGCACAGAGGAGCTGAGAACTGGATTCTGACATAAATGATGAGGCTGTGCACACCAGTGCTACCTGCTGTGCATGAAGTGGCAGCCTGGCCCTCCGGAGACAGCAGGACCAGGGGCGGTCTTGGCATTTCTGGGGCCCCAAGCGAAGTTATGTCTGCCCCCCCCCTCGACACGCACTCCACAACAATAGACTGCATGCACTCCACAACAATAGACCGCTGTGTGCTGCCCCCAGTAGTATATACCCCTTGTGTGCAGCCGCCAGTAGTATATACCCCTTGTGTGCTTCCCCTCAGTAGTATATACCCCTTGTGTGCTTCCCCCAGTAGTGTATAGATGCCTGTGTGCTCCTCTAGTTATATATAGCCCCCCGTGTGCTCCCCCAAAAGTATATAGACCCCCTGTGTGTTGTCCCAGTTGTATATAAACCCCCTGTGTGCTGCCCCCAGTCGTATATACCCCGTGTGCTGCCCCCAGTTACATATACCCCCTGTGTGCTCCCCCACTAGTCTATAGACCCCCTGTGTGCTCCCCCACTTGTATATAGCTCCCCTGTGTGCTCCCTCAGTGGTATATAGCCCCCCTGTGTGCTCCCCCACTTGGATATAGACCTCCTGTGTGCTCCCCACTTGGATATAGACCCCTGTGTGCTCCTCCAGTAGTATATAAACCCCCTGTGTGGTTCCCCCAGTAGTATATAGACCCCCTGTGTGCTCCACCAGTATTATATAGATCCCTGTGTGCTCCCTCAGTAGTATATAGACCACTGTGTGCTCCTCCAGTAGTATATAGACCCCCTTGTGTGGTGCCCCCAGTTATATATATACCCCTTGTGTGCTTCCCCAGTTATATATAGACCCCCTGTGTGCTGCCCTCAGTAGTATATAAAAGGACGCTGGTTGACCTCAGGGAGATCAACCAAAACACCGCAGAGACACCATCACGTGTCTCAACGTCAGTGTATTCTAGAACATTGCCCCCTGGGAAATCAAATATGCAAAAGAACACTGCAGAGACACCATCACGTGTCTCGACGTCAGTGAACTAGCCAGACCTTCCCTCCGGGAAGGAACAACCAAGCCAAAGGCGTTCTCCAGTTAAGGAGACCACCTCAGCAAGGTATCCATCCACAGACAGCTGTTTCGGGGCTTTTGCCCCTCATCAGTGTGGAGTAGGTTTCTGGCTAGTGGGAGCAATGACTAGTAGGTGCATGCAAAAGGACGCTGGTTGACACCAGGGAGATCAACCAAAACACCGCAGAGACACCATCACGTGTCTCAACGTCAGTGTATTCTAGAACATTGCCCCCTGGGAAATCAAATATGCAAAAGAACACTGCAGAGACACCATCACATGTCTCGACGTCAGTGAACTAGCCAGACCTTCCCTCCGGGAAGGAACAACCAAGCCAAAGGCGTTCTCCAGTTAAGGAGACCACCTCAGCAAGGTATCCATCCACAGACAGCTGTTTCGGGGTTTTTGCCCCTCATCAGTGTGGAGCAGGTTTCTGGCTAGTGGGAGCAATGACTAGTAGGTGCATGCAAAAGGACGCTGGTTGACCTCAGGGAGATCAACCAAAACACCGCAGAGACACCATCACGTGTCTCAACGTCAGTGTATTCTAGAACATTGCCCCCTGGGGTCAACCAGCGTCCTTTTGCATGCACCTACTAGTCATTGCTCCCACTAGCCAGAAACCTACTCCACACTGATGAGGGGCAAAAACCCCGAAACAGCTGTCTGTGGATGGATACCTTGCTGAGGTGGTCTCCTTAACTGGAGAACGCCTTTGGCTTGGTTGTTCCTTCCCGGAGGGAAGGTCTGGCTAGTTCACTGACGTCGAGACATGTGATGGTGTCTCTGCAGTGTTCTTTTGCATATTTGCTCAGTAGTATATAGACCCCCTGTGTGCCCCACCAGTAGTATATAGACCCTCTGTGTGTTCCCCCAGTAGTATATAGACCCCCCATGTGCCCCACCAGTAGTATATAGACCTCTGTGTGCTCCTCCAGTAGTATATAGACCCCCTGTGTGCTGCCACAGTAGTATATAGACCCCTGTGTGCCCCCCAGTTATATATAGACCCCCTGTGTGCTGCCTCAGCAGTATATAGACCCCTTGTGTGCCCCACCAGCAGTATATAGACCCCTGTGTGTTCCCCCAGTAGTATATAGACCCCCTGTGTGCTATCCCAGTAGTATTTAGACTCCCTGTGTGCTCCCCTAGTAGTATATAGCCCCCCTGTGTGCTCCCCCACTTGGATATTGACCTTCTGTGTGCTCACCCAGTTGTATATAGACCCCATTCTGCTACCCCAAGTAGTATATAGACCCCCTGTGTGCTGACCCAAGTAGTATATAGACCCCTCTGTGAAGCACCAGTAGTCTATAGCCCCCCGTGTGCTCCCCCAGTTATTTATAGCCCCCCTGTGTCTTCCCTGTTATATAGCCCCACTGTGTGCTCCCCCCATTTATATAGACCCGTGCTGTGTGCTCCCCCTCCCATATAGTATATAACACAATAAAACAAACACTTATACTCACCTGGGTCCGGGCGTCTCCTCTTCTCTTCACTCTTGTGGCTGCAAGGGTTTTCCCTGCGGTCACAAGAGGCTGCGCTCCCCTTGTCCTGGCGCCGATGCTCCAGTGATGTCACTGGAGCACCGACACCACAAGGACAGAGCGGCCACTTGTGACCGCAGGAAAAACACTTCCTGCGGCCACAAGAGTGACTGACAGGAAGGCAGCCAATGGCTCCCGCTGTGTCAGTGCTGCTTCTGCCTGTAACTGTGAGCGCTCATTACGAGTGCTCATAGTTACAGTTCAGATCACAGCAGCGAGCGGGGCAGCGGCCCTGTCTAGCGGTCTTGAGCACAAGAGAAGAGCGGGGCGTGGGGGCCCCCCTGGATGTTGGGGGCCCCAAGCGATTGCTTGGGGTGCTTGGTGCCAAAGACCGCTACTGATTGGTATACACACTGTACATATGAGGTCTGTGTAGAAATAATGGAAGCAGTGAGGGAAGAGCTGGAGATCTTCTGAGAGGTTCAGGACAGGACTTACAGATTGTTATGGTCCTAAGCCTGTGTTTTCTGCCTGCCCTGTAAGAACTGAGCAGCCTGTGGGCTATGGACAGACTCTCCCCTCTTACTCTTTTATCCCCCGACTCAACTGCTGAGAACACTTTATAGGAGCCAGGACACACTAACTGCATGAGTGAAGCAGAGCCCTTCTATACAACCAGGAAGAAGGGGGGGGGGGGTTAACCCTTGGATGACACTGACAACAAACAACAGGACTGCAGGGCAGCTGTATCTCTACTGCCCGGCTTTCCTGCTCTCTGCATGACTTATCTCCTGGTTGCCCTGTAACATAGATGAGTGTCAGGGATTACACTCACCTTAGCTTTTAACTTTGCCCACCAGTGCTGCATGCCAAGAACAGATCGATGGCCTCAGTATGAGCAGCTGTCCGCTCTCAGAATACTGCCCCCTGCAGGCGGGGAGGAGCCTTGTCTGAGGCAAAACGCTATCTGCTTCTCTGCCACAGATTACACAGATGCCGGACACTGCTTGGGGAGGAAGCTGAGACAGAGCACAGGGACAGAGCACACTGTTAGGAGGTCTGGGCTGCAAATGGGAAGATTCTGCCGCCCCCTGCAGGCTCCCAAAATCTGCCGCCTGAGGCGGCATCCTCATTCTGCCTCATGGCAGAAACGGGCCTGGAAGAATACTGTACTCAGAGGAAATTCTGTCTAGGCCATCACATGACACCCATGGGGTGTATGCAGGAGCACAGTCACCAACAAAAAAGACAATTGGCACTGTCCTTGACCAGAAGCCAGAAAAAGGAAATGGCAGAGCAGAGGGGCACTGCGGCAATTAGCAACTTCTCCAAACCCCTGACTTGAGACATGACACAATACATAGCACCCCTGAGACAGTGAATAAGGCAATAGAGTGTGCTGTCCTACATAGTAATATACTTCAGCAATAGGAGAAATGGGCTTCTAGGACACTGCACAGTGAAGAGAGGGTTGAAATTTAGGATACTGGTGATAGTAGTCCTGCACTTACTGTGTGCATATCTCTTGGCTAATGATGGTTGACATGCCCTTGATGATGATAAATAAATAACTAGAGACAGGGAAAGCTTGCAAAGTTGTTAATGTCGCTTACATGATCGTGTCCTTTCAACATGATAAAAGACAAAGATCAGCTGACATTGTGCATGTCAGCTGATTCTTGCCTTTTAACATGTCCATTTACACCAAACGATTATAGTCAGGAATGTCCATTAATCAGCCAAGTACGGACGATAATTGCTTGGTGTAATAGGGCTTTAAGTCTTGTGCAATTGCCAGATCCAGGGTGCACAAACTTTTTTACTGCCCTTCCCAGCTGCGGGGTGCAGAGTCTTACAGGTTATGTAAGCTGCAGGTGTGCTAGCTGAGGATGAAAGGTCCTTGCACAACTGCCTCTAACAGGCTACACATTTCTTCTCATATCTCTCCTGCACTTGAGACTGCTCTACATACGGACTCTTATTTCCTTCTGTATGGATGATGTTTTTCTTATAGAAGGTTTCTACAGTTTTACTAACTTTGTCACAGCCATAGCAGATAACCTTGTCATAGCCATTAAATTGCGTGGTTACAGATTCAAGGTGAAATGTAAAACATTCTGCAATGTAAAACAGCTTCAAACAGTATGAAGTATAAAAGGCACATAAAACAACTGACTAGAAGTAGTGTAATAGAACCTGTGGGACACTGCATACTCCCCTTCTTTGGCATAAGCTGTCCTTTGCACTTTGTAAAAACATAGATCAGCACCCATAAACGAAGACCTCTACTGATCGTAACAATGAACCATTGTTTCCTTTACTGTCTTCCTCACTTCCTTCATCCACTGTCTGCAGTGAATTGAGATGGCTGCATTGTGGTTGTCATTGTGCATGGAAAACCTAGATGGGGATGGACAATGGGAAAACTTAGGAATGGGGCATCAATAAAGCACTGGGATCAGCTAACATTATAAATGCTAAATACATTATATACTTTTTTCTACAGTTCCTTGGAAGTTCATCAGTGTTCTCTAAAAGTGATGGAGCCAGAAGGAAGTCCTGCTCGCAGTCTGCTGAGACTGATGGGTGATCAGGGATGTACAACAAAGGAACTGACAGATTTTTTACAAAGCATTGGCCAGTCGAATGCTATCCAGATCCTAAGTCCCCCAGGTAAGACAGGGGTTATTTGGGAAGCTGTTTTTGAGGATCCCCAGCATCTTTGCAGAATGCAATCTGATCAGCCTCTTTAGGATCTGTACTGCTTCAAGGGGTATTTCACTCAAACATACCTTTTGATATGTTGCTGCCCATAGTGAAACTAACAATTCCTTCCATACTTCTTATTATCTATTCAGTCTCCTTAACCCAGTTCTCAGCTGCTGCTTTCTGCTGAAGACACAAAAATCTGTGTGTGAGTTTTTCTCTCTGTCTCCCCCTCCTCCCCCTCCATTCTAAGACAGTTGATGTAGACAAGTCCCTGGCAGGCTTTATGTGCAACATTTTACCTTTTTTGTAACACTGGGAGGGTCATTTTGAGGTCAAGTTGCTAATGAACTCACCGTGAATGACACTCCCAGCATTACTAAGAAGCTACAATGTTGCAGATAAAACCTGCCAGGGACTTGTTTACATCAACTGTCTGAGAATGGAGGGGGAGACAGAGAGAAAAGCTCACACTTCGATTTTTGTGTCTTCAGGAAAAAACAGCAGTTGAGAAATGAGGGAAGAAGACTGAATAGATAATTACGTATGGAAGGAATTGTTAGTCTCACCATGGGCAGCAACATATCAAAAGTTATGTTTGAGTGGACTACCCCTTTAACCTCTTAACGACGCATGACGGGTATACCCGTCATGCGGCCGTTAAGAGTAAACAGAGAGGGCTCCCGGCGTAAGCCCTCTCTGCAGCCCGCGGTCCCCGGTTGCTAAGTGCAGCCAGGGACCGCGTGTATTAGCCGGCACGGCCGATTGCCGCGGCCGTCTAATTTCTATTCAAATGCCGCTGTCAAAGCTGACAGCAGCATTTGAATAGCAGCTGTGCCCCCTCTCCCTGGTGTCCAGTGGGGGATCGATGCGATCGCGGAGGGGAGATCCGTTCTAATGAGCCGGCCGGGGCTCAGCGTCGTAATGACGCTGATCCCGGCTCGGCAATCTATTCAGATGGTCTGCAGCAGACCATTATAATAGAGCACCGATCTGATGGATCATTGCTCTATTATATACACAGGATTGATCTCAATTGGAGATCAGTTCTGTGTATATAGAAGTCCCCCAGGGGGCTTCATATTACTGTGAGTGAAAGTGAAAAAAAGTGTTTTTATTAATAAAAAATCCACTCCACTGATAAAAGTCTGAATAAACAAATAAAAATAAATAAATAAACATGTTTGCTATCGCCGCGTGCGTAATCGCCCGAACTATTAATTAATCACATTCCTGATCTCGCACGGTAAACGGCGTCAGCGCAAAAAAATCCCAAAGTGCAAAATTGCGCATTTTTGGTCGCATCAAATCCAGAAAAAATGTAATATAAAGCGATCAAAAAGTCGCATATGCGCAATCAAGGTACCGATAGAAAGAACACATCATGGCGCAAAAAATGACACCTGACACAGCCCCATAGACCAAAGGATAAAAGCGCTATAAGCCTGGGAATGGAGCGATTTTAAGGAACTTATATTTGTTAACAATGGTTTTAATTTTTTACAGGCCATCAGATAAAATAAAAGTTATACATGTTACATATTGTTTTAATCGTAATGACTTGAGGAACATATATAAGAACTAAGTTTTTCCATAGGACAAACGGCGTAAAAATGAAGCCCCCCCAAAGAAAAATAATTGTGTTTTTTTTTCAATTTCACTGCGCATATAATTTTTTTCTGGTTTCGCAGCATATTTTATGGAAAAATTCAGCCTGTCATTGCGAAGTACAATTAATGACGCAAAAAATAAGGGCTCATGTGGGTCTGTAGGTGTAAAATGCAAGTGCTATGGCCTTTTAAGCACATGGAGGAAAAAACGAAAACGCAAAAACGAAAGTTAGCACGGTCCTTAAAGGGTTAAGGCAGTATGGTTTTCTCTAGGAGTAGATAGGGGAGAGGGACCCTCAGGTTTCTCTAGGAGTAGATGGGGGCAGTGGCGGATTATAATATGGGCGGTTTGGGCGGCCGCCCGGGGCCTGAGGCTCCGGGGGGGCCCATGCCCCGCCGCTCACATTATAATCCGCCACTGAGTCTTAGTCCCCCAGCTGCCGGGGGTGTCCCGTCCTATCCCCGGCAGCGCGCGCATCAGAGAGCTCCCCATGCGCCTGTGGCTGTGACTTCAGGCGCACGGGGAGCTCTCTGATGCGCGCGCTGCCGGGGATAGGACGAGACTCCCCGAGCAGCCGCGCATCAGCCGGAGGCTGCAGAAGGAGAGAGGCTCGAAGGGGGAACGGACGGCAGGTGAGTTGTGTTGTTTTTTTTTTGGTTTGTTTTGTTTTATCTGCTGGGGGGGACGGGGGACCATCTATAAGGGAGGGGGGAGAGGGGGACAATCTATAAGGGAGGGGGGAGAGGGGGACTGTCTATAAGGGGGGGAAGAGGGGGACCATCTCAGGGCCGGCGTCAGCACCCGGCCAACTAGGGCAAGTGCCGGGGCCCACAGCGCCTCTAGGGGCCCAGTCCCGTCTGTTGCTACTTTTTTTTTTTTTCTCTGTCAGGGAAAAAAAAGTGTAGTAACAGAGAGGACTGGGCCCCCAGAGGTCGCATGGGACAAGAGTCCCAGGCACTTGTCTCTTTGCACAAAACTTCAGAGTGCTGCTGCAACTATGGGGGATGAAGGACCTTTCAGCAGCTATGGTGGATAAAGGACCTTTAATGATGTCACTGGTCATGTGATCGGACACGTGATGGAGGGCAGGTAGGCTCTGGAAACTGTTCTGTTTGTACTGGGGCTTCTAGTTTTCTGTGTACAGGCCCAGCTGTGATACTGTATATATAACAAGAACATGCTGAGACCTCTAGACCAGAGGGCTCAGCATGTCCATGTGTGTATATATATATATATATATATATATATATATATATATATATATATATATATATATATATATAACTGTAGGGGCTGTATACAAGAGAACTGAAAGCCCCAGCATGTCCATGTTGTGTAAATATACTGTATATCACTGCAGGAGCTGTATACAAGAGAACTAAAAGCCCCAGCATGTCCATGTTGTGTATATATATATATATATATATATACACTGTATATCACTCCAGGAGCTGTATACAAGAGAATTAAAAGCCCCAGCATATCCATGTTGTATATATATACTATATATCACTGTAGGAGCTGTATACAAGAGAACTAAAAGGCCCAGCATGTCCATGTTAAATACACATAGCAGGAGCTGTATGCAGGAGAACTAGAGACTCTAGTTCTCCTGTATACAGCTCCTGCAGTGATATATATATATATATATATATATATATATATATATATATATATATAT
This sequence comes from Dendropsophus ebraccatus, assembly GCF_027789765.1. Classification (NCBI taxonomy): domain Eukaryota; kingdom Metazoa; phylum Chordata; class Amphibia; order Anura; family Hylidae; genus Dendropsophus; species Dendropsophus ebraccatus. The sequence goes on from NC_091456.1 coordinate 175,787,011, forward strand.
ACACACACACATACACACACACAACATGGACATGCTGATACCTCTAGTTCTCCTGTATACCGCTCCTGTCTGTGATATATAGAACATGAACATGCTGGCGCTTCTAGTTCTCTCCTGTATACAGCTTTTGCAATGTGACAATCACAGAGATCAGGAGAAAGATATGCAGCAGCCGCATGTTTCTTCTGCTGCAAATCTTTCCTCGCCTGTATCTCCATGATTTGCTCCTCAAAGGGGCCCGCTAAGGCTCTGTCGCCCAAGGGCCCACAAAAACCTGGAGCCGGCCCTGGACCATCTCCTATAAGATCAGCACCCTCCTCTCCTGACATCCTCTGTGCTGCTGTGTCCTCCCCTATAAGATCAGCCCCCTCCTCTCCTGACATCCTCTGTGCTGCTGGGACCTCCCCTATAAGATCAGCCCCCTCCTCTCCTGACATCCTCTGTGCTGCTCGGACCTCTCCTATAGATCAGCACCCTCCTCTCCTGACATCCTCTGTGCTGCTGTGACACTGTGTCCTCTCCTATAGGATCAGCACCCTCTTCTTCTGACATCCTCTGTGCTGCTGTGACCTCCCCTATAGAGCAGCACCCTCCTCTCCTGACATCCTCTGTGCTGCTGTGACCTCCCCTATAGATCAGCACCCTCCTCTCCTGACATCCTCTGTGCTGCTGTGTCCTCCCCTATAAGATCAGCCCCCTCCTCTCCTGACATCCTCTGTGCTGCTGGGACCTCCCCTATAAGATCAGCCCCCTCCTCTCCTGACATCCTCTGTGCTGCTCGGACCTCTCCTATAGATCAGCACCCTCCTCTCCTGACATCCTCTGTGCTGCTGTGACACTGTGTCCTCTCCTATAGGATCAGCACCCTCTTCTTCTGACATCCTCTGTGCTGCTGTGACCTCCCCTATAGAGCAGCACCCTCCTCTCCTGACATCCTCTGTGCTGCTGTGACCTCCCCTATAGATCAGCACACTCCTCTCCTGACATCCTCTGTGCTGCTGGGACTTCTCCTATAGGATTAGCACCCTCCTCTCCTGACATCCTCTGTGCTGCTGGGACCTCTCCTATAGGATTAGCACCCTCATCTCCTGACATCCTCTGTGCTGCTGTGACCTCCCCTATAAGATCAGCACCCTCCTCTCCTGACATCCTCTGTGCAGCAAGGGACCAAACATTATGTTTATTGGGGACAGCATGGGGGGGGGCAGTAGTGGATTACAATGTGGGTGGATTGACCGGGGGGGGGGGGGGGGGGCAGGTTGGGTGGACAGCCCGCGGCCCAGGGTACATTTAATCCGCCACTGGATGGGGGGGGGGGGGGAGTTGGTATTCTCCAGCTTTTTTTAGGAGTAGATTAGGGGGAGCAAGGACTCTCAGGCTTTCTCGAGGAGCAGATTGGGTGGGACTGGGGAATCCTGGGCCTCCTCTTGTGATATTAATTTATATGGAGGGATCGAGACAGAGCGCCGCCAGCTGAATGAGCATACATAGGTTCCTTTAGTGTAGCCGATTAATGTATTAAACCGCACTGTAATTACAAGACATTGACCCTAACTTGTCAAGAATATACATGACACATAGCTTCTCACTGATAACAAACAATCTATGGAAACCAGGATGTGGCAAACTTTATGAAATAGAAATAAAGAATATATTCAATACTTGTTTTTTTTCTATTGAACTTATTGAGATGTGTCATAGCGAGGCCACTTCCTTCTATTAAACTGCCGCCTTCTGCACGTGAGTAATACAAAGCCCCTGGGGGAGCAGATTTCCTGTGTGACACACTACAAGAACTCCACCTTACTACAGGGATGCAATACACTGCTCTCTCCCTTAGAGATTGTGAATGGTTTCTGATTGCAGGTTGGAAAGGCCTTGGACTCCATGTTACCAAATGGTTTCTAGCTTTTCATTTTCCACCCATGGTCAGAATGATTTAAACAGTATATGCTGGCAATATTGTATGATAAAATATAACTAAAATCTAAAACTAATATAGTATATGAACTTTAGGTATAGTAGACAGCAAGGATATAGGAAGAAAGATATGAAATAGAATAGAAAAATATATACGATAGATAGATAGATAGATAGATAGATAGATAGATAGGAGATAGATAGATAGGAGACAGATAGACAGATAGATAGATAGATAGATAGATAGATAGATAAGAGATAGATAGATAGATAGATAGATAGATAGATAGATAGATAGGAGATAGATGATATGTTTGTAATATAAAATGTTTGGATTAACCCTCATTCACAGCAAGTATAAAAGCATAACAACAGAATAATGGTATACAAGAATTACTATTATATTTTTTTAGGGGTGAAAGTAGTCGTACACCCAGAGTCAATGGCGGTTCGTTCTGGACAAATGGTCAAGCTGTGCTGCGTGGCCACTGAACATCCTGTTGTTAACTACCAGTGGTTCAAAATGAATAAAGAGGTAATGATTCATACAGATTTTGCTGAGAATTTAATTCAGATTTCCTAAAGGCTGAGATTGCCTTTAAATTATTAAATTCTAACTGCAGCCACTAGGGGGAGCTCATGAGTTTATTGCATACTGTTCTATGATTGAGTTTAATGTATAAACTGTATACACTAAGCTTCTAACTCTCTCCCATTGCAAACAACAACTATTTAATTTCAAGGAAAGGTAATCCACTTTAAGTCTCTGACTATTTTCCTGTCCTGTGACGTTAAATACACCAAAATACAATATACTGATAATGCATAATGACAATGTGTGATCACTAATTATTTTATTTTATAACTTAAACCCCAGGTGCAGTATGGTAATTCATCAGAGTTGAAATTTAATCCTGTGAATGTGGATGATGCTGGCTTTTACATTTGCCGAGTCAATGATTCTCAGACATGTGATTTCAGTAACTGGGCCAAACTGGAAGTTATTGAAAGCAATTTGGCATGTCATGGTAAGTTATGCAAACCACCCGCATGTGTGTTCTAAAACAATAAGTGCAACGAGAGACGATTCTTATGTTTTTAATGCTGAAGAAAATTGTAGTTGGTATTTGAATGCCTCATGTTTTTTTTTTATTGTAAATCTGTGAATTGTAGAATATTGTCTACTGTAAGTGTATTTGGTTGTAAAAAGATGAAGATAGCATATGTGTGATGTTAGAGCAAATGTACCAACACAACTATGGACAATTTTTTTCCAGTACATTGTTGGTGGTGGCGCGGTGATCTAGGTGCCGCCAGTACTTGGCATCATTTTCTTCTTTTGCACCGGTCCAGCTCTATGCACTGGAGGTGGGCCCGGTGCCCCCAGTGTGACCCTCCCCTCAGTTATGCACATTCTTTAGAATCAGTAAGGGCCGGGGGAGGGTATATCTTTGCACTGGAGGAGCTGGGCCCACCACTATTGCATAGAGCTGGGCCAGTGCAAAAGAAGAAAAACACGCCATGAAAAAAGGACCACGCCACCGGAATCCCCACGCCATTGCCAACAAGGTACTGAAAAAAAATTGTACGCTATGGTACACTCACTTTAGAACAGGTTTTTATCTTTCAAGCCCACTTAGCATTGCTTCAGGCAAGCTAATAGGACAATATATTATAAATATAACTACTATAATACTGCCTTGTATGTACAAGAATATAACTACTATAATACTGCCTTGTATGTACATGAATATAACTACTATAATACTGCCTTGTATGTACATGAATATAACTACTATAATACTGCTCCTATATACAAGAAAATAACTACTATAATACTGCTCCTATATACAAGAATATAACTACTATAATACTGCTCCTATATACAAGAATATAACTGCTATAATACTGCTCCTATCTACAAGAATATACCTACTATAATACTGCCCCTATATACAAGAATATAACTACTATAATACTGCTCCTATATACAAGAATATAACTACTATAATACTGCTCCTATATACAAGAATATAACTGCTATAATACTGCCCCCTATATACAGGAATATAACTACTATAATACTGCTCCTATATACAAGAATATAACTACTATAATACTGCTCCTATATACAAGAATATCACTACTATATTACTGCTCCTATATACAAGAATATAACTACTATAATACTGCTCCTATATACAGGAATATAACTACTATAATGCGGTTCAGGGAAGAAACAGAGTGCTGCACCTCACACCTATGGCTGATACTAGTGCCGCTAGGCTAAATAAAAAACAGAATTTAGTGTATGAATTGATCAAGCCATACTGCCCCATGTACCTCGTGCCGGTATCTGATACACATGGGTCCCTACACTAAGTCCACACCGTGCCAGTCAGTGGCCACCAACCCCGCAGGCGTGCACAGTCAGGGAACGGGGGCCATGGGACGGCCCTGCGACCCCCATGCCACAGGACCAGACCCAAAAACACCACACCAGAACCCGGCGAGCACCGCCGGCGGAGAAGGTCGCCCCCAAGCAGCACAAGTCTGGATAAGGTATTACACTCACCATAGCTGCGGCTACCATTCTGTGAGAGCAGCAATGGTAAGTGTAATACCATATCCATACTTGTGTCGTTTGGGGGCAGCCTTCCCCGCCGGTGGTGCTGGCTGGGTTTTGGTGGGGCTTTTTGGGTCTGGTCCTGTGACATTGGGGTTGCAGGGCCGTTCCATGGCCTCCCTTCCCTGCACGTGCACGCTTTGCGGGGTTGGCGGTTGCTGACCGACACGGTGTGGAGTTAGCGTAGGGACCCGTGTGGACCAGAGGACCTGCGTGGTGGTACACGGGGCAATATGGCTTGATCAATTCATATACAGACACTCTGGTATTGATTTTTAATATAGGCCTAGCGGCATTAGTATCAGCCATAGATGGGATGTGCAGCGGTTCCATTCTCTCCAGTTCGTGTTTTACAGTTCTCCCTCTCTGAACAGCTCGCACTCCTTTATAAGACCCACGTGACCAAAATTAGCAGGATATGCCTGTGCTCACATGTCTGGACCCTATGTCTTCCCCATTCTGTGAGAGCAGCAATGGTAAGTGTAATACCATATCCATACTTGTGTCGTTTGGGGGCAGCCTTCCCCGCCGGTGGTGCTGGCTGGGTTTTGGTGGGGCTTTTTGGGTCTGGTCCTGTGACATTGGGGTTGCAGGGCCGTTCCATGGCCTCCCTTCCCTGCACGTGCACGCTTTGCGGGGTTGGCGGTCGCTGACCGACACGGTGTGGAGTTAGCGTAGGGACCCGTGTGGACCAGAGGACCTGCGCGGTGGTACACGGGGCAGTATGGCTTGATCAATTCATATACAGACACTCTGGTGTTGATTTTTAATATAGGCCTAGCGGCATTAGTATCAGCCATAGATGGGATGTGCAGCCGTTCCATTCTCTCCAGTTCATAACTACTATAATACTGCTCTCTATATACAAGAATATAACTACTAGAATACTGATCCTATATACAAGAATATAACTACTATAATACTGCTCTCTATATACAAGAATATAACTACTATAATACTGCTCCCTATATACAAGAATATAACTACTATAATACTGCCTCCTATATACAAGAATATAACTACTATAATACTGCTCCTATATACAGGAATATAACTACTATAATACTGCTCCTATATACAAGAATATAACTACTATAATACTGCCTCCTATATACAAGAATATAACTACTATAATACTGCTCCTATATACAGGAATATAACTACTATAATACTGCTCCTATATACAAGAATATAACTACTATAATACTGCTCCTATGTACAAGAATATAACTACTATAATACTGCTCTTATATACAAGAATATAACTACTATAATACTGCTCCTATATACAAGGATATAACTACTATAATACTGCCCCCTATATACAAGAATATAACTACTATAATACTGCTCCTATATACAAGAATATAACTACTATAATACTGAATGGAGCATATATTTAAACATAATCTCCTTCCCTCACACATGAAATCTGTGCCCCCCACCCTGATGGTGATAATCCAGTAGACATCTGTACTGCCCTTTAGGGCCTCTGTATAAACAGGAGACGACCTGCAGCCTCACCAGTGTAGAACCAGCTGTGCTCACCTGAGCTGCCTGAACATGAGTAGAGCGGAGTAATAAAGTGTTCGCTAAGAAGGCTTTAGGTGTCTATGTGATGAATGAGAAGACTTTTGCTTTTCTCTTAGGAATCTCAATGTTACCAGACAACAGACTTCAGATATGTAATCAACCTCAGTCCCAAACCCTGGAGGTAGGGGCCAAGCTGGTGCTGGAGTGTGCCGCCATAGGGAAACCCTTGCCGCGTTATCAGTGGTACAAGAACGGCGTGGCACTGGTGGATGCCACAAACAGAGTGTATATGGTAAATTTTCTTGTTATGCTATATATGTCATAGATGACCCCTTAAAGGGGTTATCCAGCGCTACAAAAACATGGCCACTTTTCCCCCTACTGTTGTCTCCAGCTCAGGTGCAATTTGCAATTAAGCTCCATTTACTTCAATGGAACTGAGTTTCAAAACCCCACCCAAACTGGAGACAACAGTAGGGGGAAAGTGGCCATGTTTTTGTAGCGCTGGATAACCCCTTTAAATCGGTTATCCAGTGCTACGAAAACATGGCCACTTTTCCTCCTCTCTTGTCTTAAGATTGGGTGGGGTTTAAAACTCAGTTCCATTGAAGTAAATGGAGCTTAATTGCAAACCACACTTGAACTGGAGAAAAGAGAGGGGGAAAAGTGGCCATGTTTTTGTAGCGCTGGATAAGGAAACCTAGTTGTCAACCAGTAAGGCCAGTGGTTGCCACTGGTCTGGAGACCATCCCATTACTTTAGACTCCATTTCCAGTATGGACAACTATATATCATGCAGTGTATTTCCAGACTGATGTACAAAGTTAAACCCTGTGTGAACTAAGGCCCCCTAGCTCTGTATTTAGGACCTTGTAATTACATGGAGTAGAGGTTAAAGGGGTCTTTATGAATGCTTTGGCATGTAGTGACCCAGCTTATTTACAACCCCCACTGTTACTCTTTGTAGTCCAAAATCCAACTACATCCCATACTCACTGTAGCCTGTGGCAACCTCTAGTGATGCAAAAGTCCGACACATACCTGGGATACCTTAGAGCAGGTAAACTTCTATTTGAGATCCCATTTACCAGTACTAGCAAACAATGGCTATCTTTCTGGTGGATTTGTGTCATCCAGATACTTCAAAGCTGACCATTCAATTGACAAGGCCACATGCAATACTTTACTTCCCCTGTAGTGGCCGCTGTTGGTAATAGTAATAGTGGTAAAAGCAGAAAGATTGGCGATCAACTGATCACTGTACAGGCTTCTACCCCCCATAAAAGGTTATATTTTTATATGCTTTTTTTATGTGTGTTTTTTTTTCGTAGAAGATTTTTTTTCCATGGAAGATTACTTTTAGTCTGAAGTTCTTTATTTCTCTGGTTTCACAGTTTCCTGCAATGACCACTTCCAAGTTTCTGTGAAACATGAAAACTGCACAAATCTCAGTGCTAAATGGAAACGTATCTGTAACCCTAAACCTAACGTCTTGCTTTATATTTAGGTATCCGCCGTTTCGGCAGAAGATCAGGGCTTGTACTATTGCCGCGTGTTCAACAATAATGAGACTGAGAACAGCAAGGAGGTGGAGGTGGTTGTTGGTAAGTCTACAAGGGCAGGCCTCAATAGTTCAGCACAATGTAAGGAGTGGAAAATTCCTTTAATCCTGCACCTATTTTTATGTCAACATCAGGTGATTGTAACAATCTAGATGATTCATCTCCATGGAAATGCCGGACTGATGGAATTTTAGAATGTTTAGTAGACCCACAGCAATACTACTAGTCAAATGATGTAATACACACACATCTATCCTTTGGATTCTGTTAAAGTGCAACTCTACTTCTGAAAAAAAAAAATTGACAATTTAACTCTACAATTAATGTGGATAGATTAAAGGGGTTATCCAACGCTACAAAAACATGGCCACTTTTCCCCTCTCTTGTCTCCAGGTCAGGTGCGGTTTGCAATTAAGCTCCATTTACTTCAAAGGAACTGCGTTCCAAACCCCACCCAATCTGGAGACAAGAGAGGGGGAAAAGTTGCCATGTTGTAGCGCTGGATAACCCCTTTAATATAAACTGTAGTTGTAGTTACTTTGCACTTGCAGTCCACATCTTGTCTAGTCACATCCAACTCTGCATGGAAAATGTTTCCAGTTTCTCTTGTAGTATCGGTTATTGGTACACAGTGCTGCCTAACCCACCTACCCAACCAACCAACTGGCTGTATAGAGAGCTGCAACCCACCCATGCCAAATTATTCCATAGAAGAGTTAAGGCCCTATTACACTAAATGATTATCGGCCTTAGGCTGAGTTCACACTGTGTTTTTGCAGTCCGTTTTTAGGGTGCGTTCACACGTACAGGATCCGCAGAAGATTTGAAGTCGCAGATTCACAGCAATCAAATTTGGGCCATCAAATCTGCTGTAGATCTGTTGCGGATCCTGTACATGTGAACGCACCCTTAACGTATAATTTTTATGAAAAATTGTATACAACTCGTATTGTATGCAACTGTATTCAATTCGTTTGGATCCAGTTTTCTATTGACTTCCATTATAAAGAAAACGGAAAGAAACAGATTCGTGTTTTTGTTGTTTTTTTTTTTAGCGTACACAAAAACATGGTGGTGGTGGTGGTGTTTTAACAGGGAGCTGCGGGAGGGGCTGCCCAGACAATCATATTTTCTGGGTGTCCCATTGAAGAGAGCAGCGATCTGCTGCCACCGGTCCTATTACAAGGAGCTGTCATTGCTGTCATTATCGTTTTTATACAACCTATTGAAAGACCATGGTCAGCCAACATTGGGCATCTTGGCTGATTGTTGCCTTCTAAAGGGAACCAATCAGAACGGCTGTACGCATCTTGCAGCCGGCTCTCCTGTGGTGGCTTCAAGTATGGTAAAATGCATTTCAATCCAGCGCACAAGACAGGAGGAGAGCCGTGAACTAGTCATCTGGGCTCTGACTAGTCACAGCTCTTCCCATGTCTTACATGCAGGGCTAAAATGCATTTTACCGGAATTGAAGCCTACAGAGCCCGGAACCCCCAACACCACAGGAGAACCATCTGTGAGGTGCTTTGCATCCAGTCTGGAAGCCCAATAAGCACAAATAAACTCCAAACGATTATCAGTTTGGTGTAATATTGCCTTAGGGTGCGTTCACACCTACAGGATCTGCAGCAGATCTGCAGCAGATTTGATGCTGTGTTCAGTTATTTAAATGAAATCTGCTGCAGAAAATCAGCTGCAGATCCTGTAGGTGTGAACGCACCATTAAGCAATTTTTCGTTATCTCTGATTAACGATAAACGATCATGGCCACTTTCTTCCAGAGACAGCATCACTCTTGTCTCCAGCTTGGGTGGGGTTTGCCAATTATATCCATTGAAGTGAATGGAGCTTGATTGCAAACCACACCTGAACTGGAGACAAGAGCGGTGTTGTCTCTGGAAGCAAGTGGCCATCTTTTTGTAACGCTGGATAACCCCTTTAACAATAATTTTATGGTCGGCTCAAAAGATGGGATTAGCGATGTACGAACACATTTTTGTTAGGCATTTGATCGTGGCCAGCATACACATTAGCACTTAAATGTGAACAATATAATGATTTTTTGCACGATAATCTTTCCGTGTAATAGAGCTTGTTATGCCTATAGGACGACCACTCTCTGGCATCATAACTTCATTGGCTGCCTAATGTTCCAGGACTGTTTTAAGTACCCAGGCTGATTTACGTTAGCTTTGCCCCTTTTAAGCAGTGGGTGGGGCTTAGTGTAAAGGAGGCGTGGCCTCAGCATACGCAAAAAAACAAAAGTTTGCCCCAGAAAATCACTTTAAGAGTTGCCTCTGGGAATGCTCCCAACATGTCTGGCAAGGCCCCCAAACCCTCCCCTTTTTGTGGGCCAGTTCATGGATTGTACCACCAAGTCTGGTACTGTTGTAACAAGGGTTGTCCAGGATAAGAATTTTTTTTTCCAAAAACAGCGCCATTCCAGTCTTCAGGTTGCGTGTGGTTTTACAAGCCAGCTCTATTCACCTTGATGGAACAGAGTTGCACCCAAACTGATGAAACGAATGGTGCTTAAAGTGTATCTGTCATGACGCCGGCTGCCGGATCATCAGCTGTGAGATCCTCTGGTAGTCTGGAAGTTCGGGTCTCCTAGGATACCAACACGCAATGACAACGTAATACGCGTGACCTACACTGGATCCAATGGGGGTCATGGGCATTATAGTCTCATTGCAGATTAACAGAGGCAGGGGCGTAGCTAGGATTCATGGGGCCCCATAGCAAAAAACTGTATGGGGCCCCATAAATCCTGTACGCCCCCCCCCCCCCCACCAAACACAGACAATGACGCACATATACACACACAGAGGCACCATTAACATATATACAGATACGCCACTGACATACACACATATATATGCTGTAATGTGATTACACTAGTGCTGATGTATACACCATGAGTAGACTGTACACAGGGAAATCATCTCAGTGTAATAAGAAATACTCAACCAGAAATAAAAGAAAATGCAGCAGATATTAATGGTGGGTTCTTTTATTAGAGCCCATCATTAATAGAAGCTGCTGCAGAACATCTTTGGGAGCAAACACACACATATACACCAGTGCTACAGACATTGCTGACATACACACATATATAGCCACAGATACATACACATACTGACATATAAATATATACACAGATACATATATACACACACTGACATATACATATACCCACAGATACATATATACACTCACTGACACACATACACAGCACTTACAGCTCCCTGGCTTCCCCCTCCTCCTCCTGTAGTCCGGGCTGATTTTCACATAGGTATTTAGGACCTTTGGGTCATGTGACTCAAAGGTTCTTAATCCCTCTCCTGTGCCGCCTGGCAGGTCCTGCTCCTCTGTTCAGCCCGCTCACCCGGCACTACAGTGAGGGGCTGAACAGTGCAGTGCTGGACCCCTGGGGGAACGGGGTACCTACCATGAAGGCAGGGCAGGCCTCCTCGGGCCCCCTTCATGCAGGGGGCCCATAGCAGTCGCCTTCCCTGCCTTCACTGTAGCTACGCCACTGAACAGAGGAACTCGCAGTTGATGATCCGGCAGCAGCCGTCGTGGCACACTTTAAGGACTGTGAGGAACTGAAAATTTTCTGCTCCAATCCACAAAGGCTTAAAGGGGTTTTTCCATCAGCGAAAGTTATCACCTATTCACACTGTGACCCCAGACTCCCATGCATGAGTACCACTGCTATTGGAAACAGTGGGTTTAGGTAACACCAATACCAGGCGCCATTGTACTTGTAGTTTACATCAATGGTGCATTATAATATGTTTTCTATGTATTATGCAGTCTAGACAATGCTCTGTGAGCTCTACAGCCTGGACTCCAGACTGATACATTGTACATAGCTAGTCCTGCTCTAAGCTGAGAAGTGATACAATTGTATCCAGTCTAGACAATGCTCTGTGAGCTCTACAGCCTGGACTCCAGACTGATACATTGTACATAGCTAGTCCTGCTCTAAGCTGAGAAGTGATACAATTGTATCCTGTCTAGACAATGCTCTGTGAGCTCTACAGCCTGGACTCCAGACTGATACATTGTACATAGCTAGTCCTGCTCTAAGCTGAGAAGTGATACAATTGTATCCTGTCTAGACAATGCTCTGTGAGCTCTACAGCCTGGACTCCAGACTGATACATTGTACATAGCTAGTCCTGCTCTAAGCTGAGAAGTGATACAATTGTATCCAGTCTAGACAATGCTCTGTGAGCTCTACCCCTACACTGAAGCACATTGCATATTATATACAGTAGGTGTACACTATAATTTAGATACCAGACAGTCTACCAATGAGCATAGTACAGTATATATCAAGTGGGGTTTGGATGGTCAGAATGGTGATGTGATGTGCTGTGCAGTACCGGCTGCGGCCAGAAGGGGAAATTCATTGTACGATTCAGAAATAAAAAAACATAAATTTATTAAATGTTGTTTTTCTCTTAAAATAAAAGGCAGTGCGAAGCTTTGGACAAATGTCGCAGTGGAGTGCACAGAAGGTAGGGACTGACTGACGGCTGCATGTTCTGGCTACAGAACACATTGATATTGCATGGTGGTGGTGGTCTATCTGGTCTGTCTGGTGATGGTGGTCTATCTCGTGTTGGTCTGTCTGGTGGTGGCATAAAATTGTAGGAGGTCAAGTACTGGAAGGGACGCAATGTCCAGAGCTCAGGATCGCCTAAGCATCATGGGGCATGGGCCGCACTTAATAATAGCAGGATGTGTTTCACTAATAAATGGGGCCCTTTAAGAGCCTACATTCCATGGCCATTTGAGGAGTTTAGGGTGGGGGGTTAAATGTCTTGATTTCGGCTTTATGTTGGTAGCTAATTCTATAGAGTTGAGGCATCCCCAGGTTCAGGGGGGATTCATATAATATGGGGTGCGCTTACACTGCTGTCTATGGTCTCGAGAGAGTAACAATTTTTTTATTTTTTATTTTATTTTGCACCACCCTAGTGATGTCGATAAAATCTAACGCTACACATCATCTAGATACAGCCATATAGAGACCAGACTATACTACATAGTGCCCCTTTACCACCTCTTGGGCCCTGGTAATGCCATACAAAAAAAAAACAAACAAATGTTGCCCATTGAATGCCATACTCTGACCACATACAGCATTATAGAAAGCAGATAGTGTCATACTCTGACTGTATACAGCCTTAGGCCATGTTCACACGTTGTAAGAGACCGGCTGGGTCTGAAAAGATCATCCCGGCCGGTACTGCAGTAACGGCCGGATGATCTTTCACGCTGCAAAGTTCTGATGCGGCGCATCTAAGCACGCCTGCATTATATCTCCTTACAGCACACTATGAAGCTTGGGCCGCAGCCGCTCGTTTCATAGTCTGCACTGACCAACATGTCAGTTCTTTGCAGCGCCGCAAGAGATCCCGGCCAGAGCGTAAACTATGTGTATACGCTCCGGCCATGATCCCATAGAAGATAAGTTTTTGGAAATTCTGCTCAACCCAGCACAGGGACCTGGGACCTTGTACTACCCTAGCAGGACGGGAAGCCTACACTGTAGGGCAAAAAAACGGTCAGATTAGAGAATCTATACATGAGTACGAGTATCTTTTACTTTTGTTCTCCACTATGCTATCCCGGCAGAGTACATTGCTACATTGGACAGGGCCCTCAAGACGTTCCTCTACTCTACCCTGCTGTTACAAATCTTACTATTACCTCTTGCCTGTACCTGCAGTTACAAAAGTGTACTTAACTTGTATTACACTGAAGTTCTTACCAGTAAATCAAGTTATCCTAGTTAAGCTATTGGACTCTGGCAGGGGCGTAGCTAAAGGCTGATGGGCCCTGGTGCAAAATGTTAGCTTGGGGCCCCCCCATCTCCCCCCGATCAGGCAAAGTCCTATCTAACGTTATATCCAATTACTCTAATGTGCCACCATGTTCTAATGCCCTGTCACTGCCTCCACCTCATGTACTGCACTACTGCCCCCTATAATTAATGGACTGTATGTGTCATTGTCTAATCATTGTATTCCAATCTTTGACTCTACAGCTGAAAAACTACAACTCTCATCATGAACTGCCAGTTGGAAACGATGGGGGTTGTAGTGCTGCAACCTGAAGAGCCACATGCTGCAAAACTACAACTCCCATTATAAACTCTCAGCAGGGCATGATGAAGTTTGAACTTCTGCAACCTGCAGAAGTCACCTGATATCACCTGCAGTCCTATGTAACACCACAGATAACAGTGATATCCCTCTGAGTACAGATAATGTAGTAGTCATCTGCAGTCCTATGTAACACCACAGATAACGCAGTGATATCTCTGAGTACAGATAATGTAGTAGATGTCACCTGCAGTCCTATGTAACACCACAGATAACACAGTGATATCTCTGAGTACAGATCATGTAGTAGATGTCCCCTGCAGTCCTATGTAACACCACAGATAACACAGTGATATCTCTGAGTACAGATCATGTAGTAGATGTCCCCTGCAGTCCTATGTAACACCACAGATAACACAGTGATATCTCTGAGTACAGATCATGTAGTAGATGTCACCTGCAGTCCTATGTAACACCACAGATAACACAGTGATATCTCTGAGTACAGATAATGTAGATGCAGCACAAGCTGGAGCTCAACGCGGTAAAGATACGGCCACAGGACATAGCTTGGGCCGCCAAGGCAGATGTCTGGAGGAGGGGGCGCTGGTACTTGCTGTCATCTGATTAGGTAAGAGGCCCAATCAGATGACAGCATGTGCCAGCGGGCGCAGCGGGACAGATTAGCGCAGTGCTTCCCAACCTTTTCCACCTCGGGGCGCCCCTACTAAATGATGTTCTACAAAATAAAAAAACCGTCATACAGTGACTCACCGGTGATGTCTTCTTTGATCTGAGGCGTCACTTTCCCTTTTCCTCTCCATCCGGCCCAGTCCTCCAAGATGATTCCTTCCAGATACGTTTTATCCCCTTAGAACCTGCGAGACAAACAATTTAGGCTCCGCACATTTCTAGCAACTTCCTTCCCTTCCTCCCTCCTGTAGGCTCCCATAGTGACTGCACTGTTTGGTGTTATGTGCAGTAAAGTGAGTAGGAATGTGGGATGCCCCCTGTATGTAGGATTCCCTGCTGTGCCCCCATGAGCTAATAATAGCCCCAGAGGTGCCCCCATACAATAATAATGCCCCCAGAGGTGCCCTCATGAGCTAATTATGCCCCCAGAGGTGCCCCCATGAACAAATAATGGCCCCAGAGGTGCCCCCATCAACTAATAATGCCCCCAGAAGTGCCCCCATGAGCTAATAATGCCCCCAGAGGTGCCCCCATGAGCTAATAATGCCCCCAGAGGTGGCCCCCATGAGCTAAAAATGCCCCCAGAGGTGCCCCCATGAACTAATAATGCCCCCATGAACTAATAATGCCTCCAGAGGTGCCCCCATGAACTAATAATGCCCCCAGAGTTGCCCCCTATGAACTAATAACGCCCCCAGAGGTGCCCCCATGAGCTAATAGTGCCCCCAGAGGTGCCCCCATGAACTAATAATGCCCCCAGAGGTGCCCCCATGAACTAATAATGCCCCCAGAGTTGCCCCCTATGAACTAATAATGCCCCCAGAGGTGCCTCCATGAACTAATAATGCCCCCAGAGTTGCCCCCTATGAACTAATAATGCCTCCAGAGGTGCCCCCATGAACTAATAATGCCCCCATGAACTAATAATGCCTCCAGAGGTGCCCCCATGAACTAATAATGCCCCCAGAGTTGCCCCCATGAACTAATAATGCCCCCAGAGGTGCCCCCATGAACTAATAATGCCCCCAGAGGTGCCCCCATGAACTAATAATGCCCCCAGAGTTGCCCCCTATGAACTAATAATACCCCCAGAGGTGCCCTCATATACTAATAATGCCCCCAGAGGTGCCCCCATACACTAATAATGCCCCCAGAGGTGCCCACATGAGCTAATAATGCCCCCAGAGGTGCCCCCAAGAACTAATAATGCCCCCAGAGGTGCCCCCAAGAACTAATAATGCCCCCAGAGGTGCCCCCATACAATAATAATGCCCCCAGAGGCGCCCCCATACAATAATAATGCCCCCAGAGGTGCCCCCATACAATAATAATGCCCCCAGAGGTGCCCCCATATACTAATAACGCCCCCAGAGGTGCCCCTAAAAAAAACAAACATCCTACTCACCTAATCCGGGCTGTGTGGCTGCAGGCAGCAGCTCTCCTCCTCCTCTTCTGGCTCCATCTTGCGAGCCGCAGGGACGGGACTTCCGGCAGACGTGATGACGTCACATCATCACGCCTGCCGGAGAGGTCACGGCCCGGCCTCCCATAGGCTGCTGGTATGAAGTGCCGGCAGCCTATGGGAGAGAATACAGGAGGAGGACGCTGACAGGTCCTTCTCCTGTATTCTGATCGCTTTAATGTTCCGCCCGCTCACTGTGCGGGCGGAACATCAAAGCGATCTGTGCATCCTGAGAAGCTGCGCGGCCGCAGCTTCTCTGGATGCTCAAAAACAAGTGGCAAGGGGGGCCGTGCGGGCCCCCCTAGCATAGGGGCCCGGTCGCCATGGCGACCCCGGCGACCCCTATAGCTACGCCACTGGACTCTGGTATATTTTGTCGCACCTGCACCTATACACCTGTTCACATTTGGGTTATCCAAACATCAAGCGCAGTGCCAGTTTGTCCGGGGTGGGTTCCAACACCACTTCTGGCCACCATTATAAGTGCCCAAGTGATCCTACACCTACGCAGCAACCACAACACCGCATAGCTACCCTGGCAGCGGCATTAGAGGCTGGTCACTGCTTATCATTAGAAGGGACGGGCCATCAGGGGGCCAGATTGGTGCTGTGGAGGCAGGGCAGTGTTCCAAACGGCCTTACCGGACAAAAGATTACATTAAGGCTGGGTTCACACTACGGGTCCTGGGTCCTCCTGGGTCCTCATATTGCAACCAAAACCAGGAGTGGATTGAAAACACACAAAGGATCTGTTCACACAATGGTGAAATTGAGTGGATGGCCGCCATTTAATGGCAAATATTTGCTGTTATTTTAAAACAACGGCTGTTATATTGAAATAATGGCCGTTATTTACTGTTATATGGCGGCCATCCACTCAATTACAACATTATGTGGACAGAGCCTTTCTGTGTTTTCAATCCACTCCTGGTTTTGGTTGCAATATGAGGACCACAATACTGACTGAAATATACGTAGTGTGAACCCAGCCTAAAACTGCACAGGGATGCTACCGAGGATGAAGGTAAGAGATCTGTGCTCAATAGGGAACTATCGTTAAACTTGCTGATACAGATAATAAGCGCCACCGATAGCAAGAAATGATATGCAGTAACTTTGGATATTTGGATTAGTGTCGATTCCTCCATTCACATCCAGAGCTGCATTCGAAATCCTGCTAGTCTCCTCTGAGCTATCACACTGCTGGATGTTTTTTTGTTAGTAGCTTTTTCACATTATTATTATTATTATTATTATTATGTTTCTGGATTTTGCTGACTTTGTTCACTTTATTTCAGATGAACTGAGCGGCATAATCGACAAAGGTACGTTGTGTCCAGCAGGGGGTGGGCGCTTTATGGCAGCTGCAATAAATGGGAAGCTCTGAATAGAGAAATGTCAGAGGCTAAAAGGAAGTGATGGAGTATAGAGAGTGTAAGCGGAGCTACAGTGGAAGCCTGGTGGTGTAGTGCCAGGCCAGCTGGGAGTAGTAGTGCTTTGTATATGGGATGTTCCTAATCCAATGTCCTGGTTACAATACACAGTCACATAGCTCATTCAAGTTTCAGTTATGCAAAGTGCCAGCAAATGACTTCTGACACTAGATGTCCATAAAACAACTGTAACATTATAGAACAGTCTCTTTGTGGGAATATAGAGACTGAGAGGACACAGTCTCTCAATGCTTCTGGAGGAGTTCACCAAAAAAAAAATCTTTCAAATTAACTGGTGCCAGAAAGTGCCAGAGATTTGTAATTTACTTCTATTAAAAAATCTCAAGTCTTTCAGTCCTTATCAGCTGCTGCATGTCCTGCAGAAAGTGGTTTATTCTCTCCAGTGTGACACAGTGCTCTCTGCTGCCATGTCTGTCCATGTCAATAATTGTCCAGACCAGGAGCAAATCCCCATAGAAAACCTCTCCTGCTCTCCAGACTAGAAGGAATACCTCTTCCTGCACGACATACAGCAGCTGATAAGTAATGGAAGGCTTGAGATTTTTTTAAAGAAATAAATTACATATCTTTGGCACTTTCTGGCACCAGTTCATTTGAATTTTTTTTTTTTTTTTTGTGAACTACCCCTTTAAGTATTGCTGGTAGTATATGTATATGTAGCTTAGTCTGGTAATGGGTGAGGTTTTTGCTAGACAGTCTAGTTAATTTACACTCTAGTGTAGAGAATTCCCACAGAAATGGCAAATGGCAGTGTAGTGAACTGAGGTATACAGTTGAGGGTGCATTAGAGAACATGATTGTGATGTGTAGCAACTAAGCACTAGCTCTAAATTATGGCGTCAAAAGTTAGCTAAAGCAAGAGAGTCCCTGAGGATCTGTTAGCTCTCTCAGCTAGCCAATTTTCCCTGTCTTGAAACGGAACAGGTGTTTGAGTTTAGCTGTAAAATCAGAGTGGATTATGGGCAGTCTTGTATGACTGCGGCGGGGGTTGCGATCAGAGCAGCGGCGGGGGTGGCGATCGGGTGGCGATCAGAGCGGCGGCGGAGATCGAGCCGGTGCAGGGGGCTGCGGACATGCGGGGGGCGAGGCGGCGGGCGGGGCTGCGGGCGGCCGGACTTTCGCATGACGACTGTTTACACGGAACAATCGGCGAATTTTTTGTGAATGACAATTTAAGAACACGTTAAAAGATCAAAATGAACGATTTCTCGCTCGTCGTTTGATCGTTCACTGTGTTTACACGTACGATTATCGTTCGAATTCGATCCTTATCGTGCAAATTTCGTGTAAATGCAGCATTACACAGGCCGATAATCATTTAACGAGGGCTGCAGGGACATCGTTACCGATGTCCTTGCAGCCCTTGTTTAAACACCATACATTACCTAAGCATGTTGCAGGGCTTCTCCTGCGCTCCTTCTTCCTCTATCTATCTCCTATCTATCTATCTCCTATCTATCTATCTCCTATCTATCTATCTATCTATCTATCTATCTATCTATCTATCTATCTATCTATCTCCTATCTATCTATCTATTATCTATCTATCTCCTATCTATCTATCTCCTATCTATCTATCTATCTATCTATCTATCTATCTATCTATCTATCTATCTATCTATCTATCTATCTCCTATCTATCTATCTATTATCTATCTATCTATCTATCTATCTCCTATATATCTATCTATCTCCTATCTATCTCCTATCTATCTATCTATCTCCTATCTATCTATCTATCTATCTATCTACCTATCTATCTATCTATCTATCTATCTATCTATCTATCTATCTCCTATCTATCTATCTATCTCCTATCTATCTATCTATCTATCTATCTATCTATCTATCTCCTATCTATCTATCTATCTATCTATCTATCTTCTATC
This sequence comes from Dendropsophus ebraccatus, assembly GCF_027789765.1. Lineage (NCBI taxonomy): Eukaryota > Metazoa > Chordata > Amphibia > Anura > Hylidae > Dendropsophus > Dendropsophus ebraccatus. The sequence continues at coordinate 175,806,272 of NC_091456.1, forward strand.
TATCTATCTATCTATCTATCTATCTATCTATCTCCTATCTATCTATCTATCTATCTATCTATCTATCTATCTATCTCCTATATATCTATCTATCTCCTATCTATCTATCTATCTATCTATCTATCTATCTATCTATCTCCTATCTATCTATCTCCTATCTATCTCCTATCTATCTATCTATCTATCTATCTATCTATCTATCTATCTATCTATCTATCTATCTCCTATCTATCTATCTATCTATCTATCTATCTATCTATCTATCTCCTATCTATCATCTATCTATCTATCTATCTCCTATCTATCTATCTATCTATCTATCTATCTATCTATCTATCTATCTATCTATCTCCTATCTATCTCCTATCTATCTATCTATCTATCTATCTATTTATCTACCTATTCTGATGTATAAAAGTCTCTATTTTCTTGCAGAAACCACTGATGAGCCCCTCTTTGGTAAGTGACATAGCTTTCAGCATACACAGTATGTAATACTCCATATAGTAGTGGCCCCGCAGTCAGCACAGCACATGTCAAAACCGGAACCTAGTATTTATGCAAATGTCGCCAGATGCCATTGACGGCAGATAAGATAATAGCCGCCAGTACTGGGCACAGTGACTCACAGGCTGTGTACATATATACTTAGTGGCAGCAGCTTCCTACTAGCACAGTTCTTTCCTCCTGGATTCACTCTATTAGTTACGACATGTCTGATGAGAAGCTGATTGTATTATTAATAAGTCTGAGCTGTCAATCTCCATGCTGAGACCCCGCCTTCTAATCCAAATCCTGTACAATGTAACATGATAGCAATCCTTAAAGGAGGAGATACAATGTTTCCGCTTTGTTATTCTATAATTGCTGGAAGATTGTGATGGTGACCACATTGGCTGCCCAAGTTTCCCATGAAGCATGTGTGATGTCGCATTGTGCTGGGGATCCCATGTAGCATGTGTGATGTCATACTGTGCCCGGAATCCCATATAGTATGTGTGATGCTTCAATGTGATGGATCCCATGTAGCGTGTGTGATGTCGCTCTGTACACAGAATCCCATGTAGCATGTGTGATGTTGCATTGTACCCGGGATCCCATGTAGCAAAGTGTGATGTTGCACTGTGCTGGGGATCCCATGTAGCATGTGTGATGTTGCACTGTGCTGGGGATCCCATGTAGCATGTGTGATGTTGCACTTTACACAGGATCCCATGTAGAATGTGCGATGTTGCACTGTGCTGGGGATTTCATGTAGCATGTGTGATGTTGCACTGTGCCCGGGATGCCATGTAGCATGTGTGATGTCGCACTGTGATGGATCCCATGTAGCATGTGTGATGTTGCATTGTGTCTGGGATCCCATGTAGCATGTGTGATGTCGCACTGTGATGGATCCCATGTAGCATGTGTGATGTCGCACTGTGATGGATCCCATGTAGCATGTGTGTTGTTGCACTGTGTCCGGGACCTCATGTAGTATGTGTGATGCTGCAATGTGATGGATCTCATGTAGCGAGTGTGATGTCGCACTGTACCCAGGATCCCATGTAGCATGTGAGATGTTGCATTGTACCCGGGATCCCATGTAGCATGTGTGATGTTGCACTGTGCTGGGGATCCCATGTAGCATTTGTGATGTTGCACTGTGTCCGGGGTCCCATGTAGCATTTGTGATGTTGCATTGTGTCCGGGATCCCATGTAGCATGTGTGATATTGCACTGTCCTGGGGATCCCAAGTAGCATGTGTGATGTTGCACTGTCCTGGGGATCCCATGTAGCGTGTGTGATGTTGCACTGTCCTGGGGATCCCATGTAGCATGTGTGATGTTGCACTGTCCTGGGGATCCCAAGTAGCATGTGTGATGTTGCACTGTCCTGGGGATCCCATGTAGCGTGTGTGATGTTGCACTGTCCTGGGGATCCCATGTAGCATGTGTGATGTTGCACTGTGCTGGGGATCCCATGTAGCATTTGTGATGTTGCATTGTGTCCGGGATCCCATGTAGCATGTGTGATGTTGCATTGTGTCCGGGATCCCATGTAGCATGTGTGATGTTGCACTGTGCTGGGGATCGCATTTAGCATGTGTGATGTTGCACTGTCCTGGGGATCCCATGTAGCATGTGTGATGTTGCACTGTGCTGGGGATCCCATGTAGCATGTGTGATGTTGCACTGTGCTGGGGATCCCATGTAGCATGTGTGATGTTGCACTGTGCTGGGGATCCCATGTAGCATGTGTGATTTTGCAATGTGTCTGGGATCCCATGTAGCATGTGTGATGTTGCACTGTTTCCGGGATCCCATGTAGCATATGTGATGTTGCAATGTGTCTGGGATCCCATGTAGCATGTGTGATGTTGCACTGTGCTGGGGATCCCATGTAGCATGTGTGATGTTGCACTGTGCTGGGGATCCCATGTAGCATGTGTGATGTTGCACTGTATTATTGTTGCATTGTTTATAAGATTATATTCATGTTGCACCGTACTCCGGATTACATGCAGCATTGTAATACTGCACCACACCTAGGATTGCATTCATGTTGCATTGTATCTGGGATTCTATACAATAGATGTTGCACTGCTCCTGAACATACATGTAACATATGTGCCGTTGTATTGTATCTTGATTTCCATGTCATAGGTGTGATGTTACACTGATGTTGATGACTACGTGTAGCATATGGGATGTTGCACTGTGCCAGAGATGTGGTTCACTTTACCAGTCTGACTCTCTTTCCAGCCACAGACAAGGTTGCATTGCTGATCGGTAACATGTCCTACAAGAACCATTCCCAACTCAAAGCCCCAATGGTCGACGTATATGAACTTACAAACCTGCTGCGGCAACTCGACTTCAAGGTGGTGTCACTGCTGGACCTCACCGAGGTGGAAATGAAGAACACAGTCAATGAATTCTTACTACTACTGGACAAAGGCGTGTATGGTAAGAACCCTCTATCTATCTATCTATCTATCTATCTATCTATCTATCTATCTATCTATTATCATCTATCTATCTCCTATCTATCTCCTATCTATCTATCTCCTATCTATCTATCTATCTATCTATCTATCCATCCTCTGCAGCCGTTGTGACCCATCATGAACACTGCGTCACTCATCGCCTCCCTTTACTTCCTGTGGTTTTGTTTTGCAAGATACTGTAGTCAGATAATATTCCGCTTCCCTCTTTGCTGGGTTGTACAATGATAGTTCTGTTTTGCCATTTCTTTTTTTGGACTTATCGATTTCTTTATCGTATTTGCACACTACCACCTGCCGCCTGCTCCACCAGAGATATGTTTTCTAAGTTATCTCCCTCCTACTGAAAAGCTACATCTAACCTGTGGGAACAAGTCCAGAACAATACTGACATGACGTATGTACTACTGTATGTACGGGAACACAGTTACTAGGGTATGAATCACTTTACAGGAGGTAACCAGTTCTTTATTGTAAGCTTGTTTATTATGGCACCCTAAGATAAAGTGCCAATATACTGATCATTAAAGGGATTGAGAAATTCCAGGTGCCTGTACGTCTAGGCCTAGAGAACTGCACAGGCTATTGATTTCAATGAGTACTGTGCAATTCCTCATTGCACCTGTGGCAGTGCTGCTATTATATTAAATATATATATAACTATGTATTAAATACATAAATATCATTTTTAAAATATATAGTTTTTAGCTCATTTTGTAATTTTCAATCCATAATCTGAAATCTTGCAGTTTCTATTCTGACCACTAGGCCTAAAACTAAGCCGAGACTTCCTGTTCTGTGTGTGATGGTAAGGAGGAATCTGCTGGAAAGTGATCTGTACAGCATTTCAGCAGAGTGACACCGGTAGATAGAGAAGACATTAGATGATGATCATAGCTCAGCCTCCCCCTCCCTGTGCAATAGCCTTTTGAAAGGTCACAGAGCATGCCCAGTAACGTTTCCCTTTCATGTCAATGTGACAGCTTCTGTCTGTAGTTGTCTATGGTAATGGGGCTTGCCTATCGATAATCGGCTAAATCAAGCCAATTCAGACGATTATTGTTCCTTGTAATAGAGGCAACAATCAGCCGATGAAACACTCATTGGCTGATCATTTCTCAGACCTAAAATCATCAGCCGCCGACCGCGCATCGCTATGTGCAGCCAACGGTTGACGATGTAATATAAAGTTTACATTACCTGTCCACGTTCCCAGTCTTCTCCTGCGCTCTGTTTCCACCTGGGTCCACTCAGCCAATCACTTGTCGCGCCGGTCCCAGCCTGTGATTGACTGAACAGCCTGTCAGACAGGCTGCTTTGAAGCCGCAGCATGGGACCAGGAAGGAAGCAGAATGAGAGGACCGGGAACGTGGAGAGGTAATGTAAACTGTTTGGGCAAAGGTTTCATGGATATCGCTATCTATCTATCTATCTATATATATAGAAAATATATATGTGTTGCTTGAAAAAGGTTTAATCGAGAAACTGAAACGTTGTATTGCACACTATGGGTGAATAAAACCACTGTTTTTTCACTATTTTCAGAGTGCCGCCTTCCCATCTATTGTTTGGATATCTATCTATCTATCTATCTATCTATCTATCTATCTATCTATATATATATATATATATATACACATATATATATATATATATATATATACAGCCCGTGCTAAACGATTATAGGGCCATGTAATAGGCCCAGTAAACAAGCGCCGATATAACAGATTTACAGTATTGATCAGCCCATGTATTAGGACCCTAAAAAGATTGGATGAGATGGCTTCCCCAATAATAATTTAGAAAAAATAAAATAAAAAATACCGACCAAAAATAGAAACTGAAAAACATAGCTGAATGTATGTATCTAAACAGGAATTAAAAAATAAAAAAAAAAGCTAATAAATTCCCTTTAAGGAGGACCAGTCATCACTTCTGAGCTGTCTGTCATAGCAAATACACACAACGTCCATGAAATAACAATATTGGATGAGCTATTCTTATAGATAGATGCGCCATTACTCTGTTATTCTTAGTAGAAATCTATGACTTAATAACCTACACTGTCTGACACTATCCAAACAGTGCAGGACTGTTTGGCGACATGCTCCCAATTGGTAACACCTAGATGGTTATTGAGTCATACGTTCCTAGTAAGAATAACACAGGAGCGACACATCGCAGAGCTATAGAAAAAAAATGTAATCCTGAATTGTTATTTCATGGGGAATATAGGTATATACTACAACAAACAGTATATACTGTATCTACATTTTACATTACACTTGAAGAAGTTTTCCCTTTAAGAGATTCTAAAAAAAGGGATGGGGAACCTTCGGCCCTCCAGCTGTTGCAAAGCTACAATTCCCATCATGGCTGGACAGCCAAAGCTTTAGCGGATGGATAAGGAATCCCTTGTGTCTGTTTTCACTAGGAATGAGTGAATTTATAGTAAGAACGAAGCAAGTATTTCACTAGGATCAGCTGGCAGCTGAAGTTTGTGCTATTCCACTCCAGGTTCTGGGAAAAGCTGAATCCAGTCCTGGGAAACTTCTCCCAGTTCCCATGACTGGGCCCAGCTTTTCCCAGGATGGACTTCAAACCCAGCTGCCTGACAAGCTGCCGATCCTGACATAGCGCTTGCTTTGTTCATCCCTAGTTATCACTTCTGCTGGTTCTAAAGGGGGCACAAAAACATAGTAAAGAAAGGCCAAAAAGGATGGAAAGCACGCCCTCCTCAGACTCTTACTGCTGTATTAATCGGATTTTTGTACAATTTTAAAATTTCAGTTGAGAAATTCTATAAAAACACTGGGCTTCCCCTTTAAATGGTTTCAGTTGAAGTCTCTTCCTACGAGTTTTTATCACTCATCTTTTATTTCATAGTCTTTCTTTTACTTTCTTGTAACGTCAGTTTCCTGTTTTTGTGATTTTTTTTTTTCTCTGCTGAGCTGTGTAGATTTCAGGAAGCCAATGACCAAGGCTCCTTTTCAGACAGCTGCCCAGTATGAGGACCGATTGCTGGTTCAATGGCTGATCTAATGTGAGGTGTATTCTCATTTCACAAAGTTATCCCCTATCCACAGGCTGAGGGGCAACTAGCACATTGGTGGGGTCCGACCACAGAGATTACTTTAAGAGTTTAGCACGTGGGACACATGTTTATTCTGGGAACAATTTTGTCCCAGTTCTTTGACTCACTGTGGGTCCTAGGGATCTTTATTTACTGGCTTGTTATCCCCTATCCACAAATATTCTATATGGCCAAAAGTATGTATCAGAATGCAGATAAAATTTTTCTATTGTGTCTGAAATTCCCCTTTAAGGTCTAAAATACAATTCTTTACAGTGGTTCTCCAGGACTTTAAAGGGGTTATCCAGTGCTCCAAAAACATGGCCACTTTCTTTCAGAGACAACACGACTCTAGTCTCCAGTTCTGGTGCGGTTTGCAATTAAGCTCCATTAACTTCAATGGAATTCAGCAGCAAAACCCCACCCAAGCTGGAAACAAGAGTGGGGCTGTCTCTGGAAGAAAGTGGCCATGTTTTTTTTAACGCTGGATAACCCCTTTAACATTCCTGGAGAATCAGCTTTGTTGATCGTTGCAGGTCCTTAAAGTTGGACCCCAAAAGAGCAAACTAAATGTCAAAGTCCCTTAAAGGGAATCTATCACTACCACACCACTTACTGACCCTTTAATATGTGCTGACAGTCACTTTGATCAAATACATCTGTACTAGGGATGGTCCGAACCGAGTTCGGTTCGGGTTCGTACGAACCCGAACCCTCGGTAATGATTCCGGCTGTCTGCCCGCTCCGTGGAGCGGGCGCATCCAGTGGGAGGACCGCCTGGAAAACTGGGATACAGCCATAGCCATAGGCTGTATCCCAGTTTTCCAGGCGTTCCTCCGGCTGTATCCGCCCGCTCCACGGAGCGGGCAGACAGCGGGAATCTGCTGCCGAACGTTCGGGTTCAAACGAACCCGAACCTCGGCAGGTTCGGACCATCCCTAATCTGTACCTTTCTAATTCTAACCAGCTGCTTTGTATCAGAAATATTTACTAAAATGGAATATGCAAATTAGTTTACTTGGTCCATTTAGGGCATTCGCAAGCTCAAGGTGCACCACTGCTGTTGCCCACTGCGCATGCTTCCTCTTAAATATTCATGGTGGGATCTCCTGCTGATGTAGGTCCCAGCTTCAACTAATCACTGTACTCTTCACCTGCAGGATTGCTATACTATGCCGGTCATGGTTATGAAAACTTTGGAAACAGCTTCATGGTTCCTATCGACGCACCGAAACTTCATGGATCTTCAAATTGCTTGTGTGTCCAAAGAATCCTAAAGCTGATGCAGGAGAAGGAAACCGGACTCAATGTCTTTCTGCTGGATATGTGCCGCAAAAGGTGAGGGAATATTTCACCGGTTGTGTTATCCCAAAATGTACTGCACCAATAAAGTGGGCCCAGAACAGTATGGCGGGTTATATGTGACCTGATATTGGATGACAAAAGAGATGAGCAAACTTTGAGTACATCTGGGTTCGTCTGAACCTGAACTCTTGACATTTGATGACCACTTGCTGAAGAAGTTGGCTGCAGCCCTAGGGAGTACTGGAAAACATGGATAAAGCCTATGGCCTATGGTCATAGCCATGTTTTCCAGGCGGCCTCAGGGATGCATCCAACTTTTTCAGCCAGTGGTAACCAAATGCCAGGAAATCAGGTTCATACTCATACTCAAGTTTGCTCATCTCTAGTGGACAGCCTAAGCCAGTGGATGGGGAAGAGATACAGTATATGTATGGCTGCTCAAGTGTACGCTGGCTGCCTATCAGTCAACTAAGTAGTATGTATGGTGGCATCATGACACCCCCCCAACAGCTCATGAGTGTCTTATCGGGGAGGGTCCAACCACTGGAATCCCTACTGATCAAAAAATGTTGGTCAACTTTTAAAGACAACCTGTCATCACTTTCATACTGTCTGAATGACTAGTTATGATGGCCATCGGTGGCTTCTGCCAGCCTTGATCAATAGATCTATTAATAAAGGCTGGTGGGGTAGGGAGAAGCTGCTGGGAACCACACCGATGACTTCTGGCTCAGGCAGCATTAAAGTGTTGGAGTAATCCAGAGGGAGAGGTACTCTTGTTCTTGACTGGCCATTATGGATATTTTTTATCCTGGACATAGCCATCTTTCATCATAATATCTTGTATTACAGGAATCAGTATGATGACACCATCTTAATACCAGAAAACCTAAAGGTGACTGCGAACATTGTCTTCGGATATGCCACGTAAGTTCTTCTCACTTGTCACAGATGTCACATGAAGAAGTTTATGAATATATTACTGTTTTGGTCTAAAGCAAAATTAGGGATGGGCCTTCAAACCTTCTACGATCTCCACCAGCTATTTTATTTATTTCTATTATAACATTTTTACATCTTAAATTTTCTGACTCAATAGATGGCTACGCAAGCCAACTCCATAGGAGCGGCAAAATCTTTATCTGGAGAGTGACCCTAGTGGTAGCTGTCGGTAACACCACAGCAGTGTCGTGCCAAGTGTATGGCGGCCTACAGCAAAGTTATTGGGGGAAATTTATCAAACTGGTGTAAAGTAGAATTGGCTCAGTTGCCCCTAGCAACCAAACATATTCCACCTTTCATTACTCACAGATTCTTTGGAAAATGAAAGGTGGAATCTGATTGGTTGCTAGGGGCAACAGAGCCAGTTTCACTTTACACCATGTTTGATAAATCTCCCCCATTGTGTTTATAATAACCATACATCTTGGCCACCAAATCTTCCACCGTCATTGTGGAGTTGTCATTTAGCACGCCCACACCATTACACAGCTGTACCCATAGATGTCCAGTGCCGACTGATCAATGTCTTCCTAATTGGGCCCTAGAGAGCTCTTCACACTGTTTGGTAATACGGTCTGGTGGACACAGACATATATTATATTCCGAGTCTAGTTAATGAGGATTTTCTTGTCATACCTTGTGTGATTTTACATTCATCTAGGTGCCAGGGGGCAGAGGCCTTTGAAATACAACATTCAGATCTAGCAAATGGCATTTTTATGAAGTTTCTCAAGAAACGCTTATTAGAAGATAAGAAGATCACCGTTCTGCTGGACGAGGTCGGAGAAGGTGAAAAGATGATTTATACTAAGGCTACATTCGCACGTCCATTGTATGGAAGCATTCTAGTATTTGCCTTTAATATTTTATGTTTATTCGAATCATGTCATTGGCTTTCACCTTGCTTTCCTAGACACCTGCCTGGTTGGGTGGTATTCACACACAACTGTCCATTCATGTGACCAAAACTAGCAGAAACTGATAGACTTGTCTGATACCCATACACATTAGGGAAAAATTCACCAATTCCTGATGATTTTGGCATAAACGACCAGCTGTCTAATGTATATGGGGGGCTTCCAACTTTCCTAACAGATAATGTTGGATAAGAGAGATATCCTTTCATTCTCACAGATATATACTACCACTAGAGGAGTCTGGCAGCAGCTTATCCCCCTCTGTATTCAGAACACATAAAGACTCATGAAGTCAAGTGTTAAGGAGTAGAAGTAGATTGATCTGCAGTTTCCTATCGCAGGATGCAGGTCGTGATGTGACAGCCACAAAGCCCTGGTAGTAGTAGTAGTTTTACATCCCTTTAGCTAGGACTGGAAGTTCTCCAGGAGTAGATTATCAGCAGGAGTCCATGAGATAACTCCATGTGCTTCCAGATTAGGTTTCTTTTGGGAATACTTTATTGTAGACTTGTATCTCCTTAGCTTGAGGTGCTGACCTGAAAGAGGTTGTCCTGGAAAAATGAATACTTGGCCAGGCTGCTGGTGCTGCGGGAGACATGTTGCTAATTCATACTTACCTATCACATTCCCTGCCACTTCCCGCTCTGCTCCACTTCCTGTGTTTTCATAACATACGATGACTCCCCACTTTCTTAGAAAACAAACGCTCAGTATGGAGTCTATGCTGGGCGACCATTTTCGGTGGGGGTGGGACGTCATTGTATGTTGTGAAAACACAGAAAGTGATACAGAGCGGGCAGTGGTCGGGAACGGGAAAAGTAAGTATGAATTACCTAAATGTCCTCCACAGCCCCGGCAGCCTGGCCAAGTATTAGTTTTTCCTCGACAACCTTGAACTACTTAACTGGTCTAAATCAGATCCTGCCCTCTACCTAAGAAGAAAACAGGGCTAGGGAAGTTCCTTCCATATACCCTAGCAAATTTTTTGTTATAGATGTTTAGCAGTGTTCTGGGATAAGGCCTTTCTCATGTGTCCCTACAGAAATATGACACTAGAGGTCGATTCACACAGGATTACAAAGGAAAAATTTGCTAAATGTAGTAAAACACAAAGACAAAACTGCAACCATACAACAACCAGTAACTCTAAGAAGCAGGATCTGCACTGGGATACTGCATGTGTGTACTTGGGGACAAAAGTTGGGCAGACAGCTATCTCATGCACAGCGGCCTGCTATACGGACACTACAACCCTGCCCATTTACTATTCCTTCCTTCCATTAGATATGGGGCGCTGTCTGCTCACCAAAGGGATGCAGGCTCTGGAAATCCGCAGCAGCCTGTCCGCCAGGAGGGCACTTACAGATCCTATACAGCAAAAGGCATGTTCTCCAGAGTCCTTGGCAAGAAATCTGCAGTGGGCCAAGGCAAATGGTAAGATCTTTGAAACATATCAATCCAGGAACTACGGTAGATGGTTCAAACTAGTTTCTGTTGCGGGAATCAGCACAAGAAGCATTGGAGTTTATGGAACGTCTATCTAAACTAGGTTTGGGGGACTTTTTTGGTTAAAGTTTTTTTTTATGATACACAAATAAAGGCAACAAGATAACTGTGAAAAGCAGGCGTCAATAGGCGAAGAAAGTAGGGTATACCAAGGGGGCCTGGCAGCCATACTTTAAAAAGTGCCCTGCTGCCCTATCCCATGACAGCTCTGCTTGTAAACATCACAACCCATGATGCCTTCTGGAAATAGCCAGGTGGAGCCTGTAGATAAGTTACTGGGCCCTGAAATCCCACTTTATATATTGGTCCTACGTAAAGTATGTACCAGGGACTGCATTGCTATTTTGTGCCATAGGATTAAGACAAAGCAGCAACTTTATTTATATAGCGCCAACATATCCTGAAGTACTATACACAGATTGGTCCCTGTGCACACTGGGACTCACAATCTAAATTTTGGAGTGTGTGAGCAAACACAGGGAGAACCTACAAACTCCTAGCGGATTTTGTCCACGGTGGGATTTGAGCCCAGAGCGCCAGCACTGCAACTAATACAGATCTTGAAAGATATTGCAAAATCCATGTCAGAAGTTAGAGACCATATTAAAGACCATGTCTACCTTTCTACTGATTTTTAATACTAATTTATTTCCTGAATGCAGAATAAAGCAGCTTTCTAAATAGTTTCCCTTACAAATTTCCTACCATTTAGCTGCTTCTCAGTAAAAGATAAGATGAATCTGTCAGGCAAACTTTCTGCTCTCTGGGATAGAGATAATAGGATGGATGGATGGAAGGATGGATTGATGGGGGGGAGAGAAACCTTGGAGTACAGCTCATACAGGCTGAGAAAGGAAGAAAGACAGATACAAAGCAGGGAAGAATCTGTCAGAAAGAGAGCAGAGCAACCACAGAACTGTATAGAGGTTGTAGAAAAAAAAACTAAGGAACATTTTTAATAAAGAACTATGGAGAATTTTTTTTTTTTACCATTATTACCACAAAGCAAAAATATAAAATGCTTTCAAATCTGTCCATAGCCTTTGAGCTTCATAATGTGTTTCCATCTGCAGAACTCCCAGACAGCATGTGCATCGAGTTTGACTGTGGCGTAAAAATCAAGTTGGGTTTTGCTGCAGAATTCTCCAATGTGATGATCATCTACTCCCAAATTATAAGCCAACCGGCAGACATCAGTCACTGTACAGCCAATGTCACTGACTTTCCCTTAGTAAGTATCAACCCTCATCCTCATGTTTCTTCTTTATGTAAAATACGATGAATGATATCCACCATAACAGAGAGCTTCTTGAGAAAGCATCTACGTCTCAGCTGAGGGTCATACCATTTGTACCAGTATATATCACATAGCTGGAAGTCTGAGACATTCTAAGAATTTAGAGTCATCAAACAGAAAGATCATTTTGAATCTTGGACTTCCTTTTGTACAGGATTTATATGTTGACCCTAAGGAAACAAATAAAGACACCCCAGAAGAAACAGGAAGCTTCTTGGTCTCGAAGGACCTTCCAAAGCATTGTTTATACACCCGTCTGAGTTCCTTGCAGAAACTAAAGGTAGGTATGCAAATTATATGTGTCACATGTAATCTATGCAAAATGCTGAAACATCAGCAACAAGATGCAAGAGAGAGGAAGGATAAGGACTTTAAAGGGGTTCTCCACTTTGGACATTCTCTATGTGTTAGATGGATGAAAGAAGAGACAGTGGAATGGCAACTAACTACTCCAGCAATGCCAATAACCATACATGTGTTGGACACCCAAACAGACAATTGCAAGCAAGATCAGGGGTGCTCTTCTGAAGAAGAGCAGCAAGCAAACTTGAAAATCCACAAAGCAAAGAGTACGGAGAAAGCACTCACCATAAAATTCTTCTTTATTCAATCCAAAACGTAAAAACTTGCAGAGTGTGTAGCAGTCGACGGGGACGCCACTCAATCACTGAAAAGTGTAACAGCCATTTCACGCGTGCATGCATGCATCATCAGACACTCAATCACTGAAAAGTGTAACAGCCGTTTCACGCGCGCATGCGCGCATCATCAGACACTGGCTGAAGTGGCTGTTACACTTTTCAGTGACTGAGTGGCGTCCCCGCCAACTGCTACAATCAATACTACGATCATTTAGGATCCTATTAGACAAATCGATTTTAAACAATTAACGTCTAACGGTAAATGATCACAAATGAGATTGTTTATCGTTAACCTGAAATCGTTCACCATATTACATTGAAGAATAGTCATTAGTTACGATCATTTACTGCATTTGATCCCAGCACATGAACGAACAATGTGGAATTACACTGAACGATTAGTTAACAATTAGCGAACGAATATGGAATTACAGCAAACGATTTACAAAAATTTTAGGTTAAGATCAAAAAATGTGACCAATGACACACAAAGAATTTTTTTCAATTGTTGGCTGCATTCACACAAAACAGTTATCATTAAATTCGAATGATATAATGACTTTTTGCAAGATAATCGTCCTGTGTGATAGGGCCCTTAGTAACACAAGATAGATAAAGGTGGAAACAATTAAGAAATAAAAGAGGGGGCCATTAGGGTTTACATCAACCACCAAGAACAACCAAATGGGTCCTCAGCTGTTGAGTTCTCGAAAAGGATCCATGGGGTCATCTCTGTCGTGAAGTTAAGTGGTCATGTTCTTGATCCAGATCTTGCCCACCCTTTGGTTTTAATGAGGAGTAGTTTGTAAAGTTTTAAACCAAGCCAGCGTACGTGACATGGCAGAGCTGACAAAGTGTTTATCTGTACATTTCCAGTGTGTTCATATAGGGAGGTCAGAGACATGTAGGGGGAAACATGGTTATAGTTTTAGCTAACTGGATCTAAAAATTTTTGCAAATGGTATAAATATCATCTGAAAGTTGGTCAGCTCAAGAAAGTGTAAGGGCCCAATAACACGGGACAATTATCGTGCGGAAAAACGTTATAATTTGAATTTAAACGATAGATAATCGTCCTGTGTAATTGTTGGCAACGATCACAAAAAATAGTTTGTTGATCATTGATTTAGATCTGACCCTAAACTCATCGTTCAGTGTAATTGCAGATTGTTCCTTCTTTTGCTGGGATCAGATAGAGTAAATGATCGCAGTAACTAGCAATTAACGATTCTTAACCTGAAACCGTTTACCATATTACACAAAACGATAGTTGTTAGTTTCGATTGATCGTCGTTAAAATTTGCTTATGGCCCTATTCCACGAAGCGATTAAAAACTCGCTCCAACGATCGCTCGTTAACGATCACTAACGATTTTTTTAACGAACGATTACCACATAATACACATGAAGGAACGTGAGCTATATATATAGTTAACAATTCTTTTGCGGTCGTTACATGGTCGTTTAAGTCTAATAGGACCCTAAGGGTCCATTTACACAAAGATTATCTGACAGATTATCTGCCAAAGATTTGAAGCCAAAGCCAGGAATGGATTTGAAAAGAGGAAAAATCGCAGTCTTTCCTTTATGACCTGTTCTCTGTTTATAGTCTGTTTCTGGCTTTGGCTTCAAATCTTTGTCAGATAATCTTTCTGTGTAAGTGGACCCTTAGGTGCCCTCCCAATTACCACGTCTCCAACAAATCTGGTTACCAACTATATAACCATTCCATGTCTGTACCAGTCCAGGATACTATGTAAAAAAAAGGGATTGTACAGGTATAAAAGGGCACCTGTCAGCACTCCTGGTCAGTCTGTTTCAGTATATACCTGGTTCCCATGAAACAATAATTCAGGATCACCTATTTTTATAGCTCTGTGATGTGCCGTTCCTCTGTTATTCTTACTGGAATTCTATGACTCTATAACCAAGTGGGTGTTACCAGTTGGGGGCGTGTCCCTCTGATTGGATACACTGTCAGACAGTGTAGGGACACGCCCCCAATTGGTAACACCCACTTGGTTATTGAGTCACAGCTATAAGAGGAGGTGATCCAGAATTATTTATTTCATGGGCATTGCATTTGACAGACAGGCAAGGGGTGGTTCCCTTTAAGAAAAGACTAGATGAACCGGTTGGTCTTTTTACGCCAACAATCTTCAGTTTCTAATGCTGTAGGTATGATAACTCCATACCACCACTGTTTTAAGATAAAAAGAGAATATAATGTAATATTCTAGCAACTTTTTATGTTTGTTTTTTTCACCTTTAGGAAAACTTGACCTTTACAGTATGTTTGACCTACACGTACCAAGGTGTTGAAGATATGGTGGATGAAAGAAAGACAATTGACGTGGGGAAGCCTCTGGTTGCAAAATTAAACATCCATTCCGGACTCCGAAGTCCCTGTACACAGCCCAGTCATATACCTCACAGTCCCTGCACCCAGCCAATTCATATACCTCACAGTCCTAGCACACAAACCAGTCATATATCTCATAGTCCCAGTGCACAGTCCAGTCAGTTGCTTCATAGTCCTAATGCACAGTCCAGCGATATGCTCCATAGTCCCAGTGCACAGTCCGGTCATATGCTCCATAGTGCCAGTGCACAGTCCGGTCATATGCTCCATAGTCCCAGTGCACAGTCCAGTCATATGCTCCATAGTACCAGTGCACAGTCCAGTCATATGCTCCATAGTCCCAGTGGACAGTCCGGTCATATGCTCCATAGTCTTAGTGCACAGTCCAGTCAAATGCTCCATAGTCCTAGTGCACAGTCCAGTCACACGCTTCACAGTTCTGGCGCACAGTCCAGTCAAATGCTCCATAGTCCAGACACTGCCACGGTATCATCATCAGTCCCTAGACCCTCAAGTCTTTTTACAAGCCCCCGATACCCACAGACACAACTCCCTACCTACCATCAGAACTTAAGAAGCGGCATGCAAAGTGACAATTGGCAAAAATACTATTCAGGATATCCTCCTAGTAGTGGAAGGAGGCACTTCCCAGAACACAAATCACCATATAGCAATGTGTCACCACGTAGCAATGTACCAGAGGAGAGCACAGAGGACAATTTAGACTGAATAGTAATAGGAAAAGTGACGGCTGTATAAATTTACATTAGTTTTTTTCATGTAACTTAAATTCAATATGTAGGTATACTATTGTTATTATCAGTATTCGGGTTATTTGTTTTTTATTCAGTTTACACCTTGTAAAGGCTACCATCTTTGCAACCATTTAATTTACAATACCAATGGAACAGCTTTGCAAATAGTCATGAGTAGGAATATACTTCCTATACAAACTAAAGTGTTTCCATGGTTACAGACTACAAAGTTATCCTGTGTAGTCTGGTCCTGCAAACATGTATAATTCCTTTTCATCTGGCCCCAGATTACGTTGGACTCACACGTAAAGGCTTGCAGATTCCATTCGAGCCCAACAGATCCTACTTACCATAATGGGCATTATGTAGCAGACATTGCATTAGTTTTAACTAAACAGGAGAGATCCTCAGGGCTCAAGCAGAAAGCCAGCCAGGAAAATATTCATGTTATTTCCGTTCAGTGCACAGACATTTTTGGACAGTGCGCTACTCCCATGGTTTTTTTGTGAGCACTGAAGAATTATTTTTTCTTTACAGCTTTAGGCTATGTTCACACTACGTATATGTCCGGCCGCAGATTTTTCGCGGCCGGACATAAAGGTGTAAAACTCCGGCCGGAATTTACGCAAGTTGCAAGTTGTACGTAAGCTACGTACGCTTCCCGTGCGGCGTACATAGCGATCTGACAGCGGTATTTTACTGGGATATCTTCGGCTAGCCCTGGACACCCCACAGAACCTTTTGGATCGGCAAAACAAAGTGGAAAAAAGAAGAAATCACCACTCCGTACGGGACCGCATGTTACGCTACGGGCGTAAGTTACAGCATTTCTGTCCCGAAAAAATGGTCTGGTTAATTTATTGGTGCTTATGATCATTCTGGGACTTCCTGCTGCGCTAGAGGCAGAGGGAGCTGCTCCAGGAGATGTCTACATCTACTTCACATTTCATTCAGAAATAAAAACTGTTAAAACCAGATAATGTTGCATACGCATAAAAATCAAAATGGGATAAGAATATATTTTGAAGAGAGTTAATATATATTTTTAGAGGATATAACACATATATAAATGTGTATTTTTTACTTTGGGTACGTTCACATGTACTGTGTTCACAGCAGATTTCTTGCTGTGAGTTTCACAGTGAAATCCGCTGTGATACTGATTATTAAAGGAGTCTATGGCACTCCATTCACGCAGCTGGTTTTCCTTCCACTGCAAGAATATATAGTGCCAGAGCCCTGTGAAACTTAACTATTTAGCTGCTGTGATGTTAAAAGTAATAAATAGACTGTGCTTACGTGTCCTGCACTAGGAGTTGCTTCACCATGTTCCCTGCTCAGTGACGGCCCCCTCAGCCAATCAGCTGGAGCTATCTGACCACTGCAGTCAGGGATTGGCTGAGTGGGCCGGCACTGAGCAGGGCACCCCTAGAAGTAACCACCCTGTTTCCCTAAAAATAAGTGAAATATGAATATGTGAAATGATGTTCCCTTTCACAGCCATCACTTGTAAATGTGCAGGCAAGGCATCAAGAGGCCCCTTGGCTGCTGTCATACCATACGCTGACCCTGCTGTGCTGTACGAGTATGCTGTACGGCGCTCCCCCTAGTGGCCGGAAGCCACTATACAGTACGCTGTCCCTGCTGTGCTGTACGAGTGTGCTGCGTTCAGCTCCCCCTGGTAGTCATAAATCGCCATATCGTACGCTCTATGAATTCTTCTTCATGGAAAAATAAGACATCCCCTAAAAATAAGTCCTAGCGCATCTTTGGGAGCAAATATTAATATAAGACACCGGCTCATTTTCGGGGAAACATTACTTTTAATATCACAGCAGCAAAATAGTAAAATTTTACAGGGATATGGCACTTTATATTCTTGCAGTAAAATTAAAATCTGCTGCAAGAGTGGGGTGCCATAGACTCTAATATTAATCAGATTCCACTGCCAAACTCGTATTGTGAAATAAATCCACTGTGTACATGTGAAGGTACCCTTATCCGGCATCACATATAGAATAGTAATACTGTAAAGAACAAACAAACAAAAAAACTGTGTCACCCATAAAACCACATCACTTCAATTTGTAGATGATGGTTACACATGTACACTAAACTAAATGGTTACCTTAGTACCTAGTTTTACTTTGACATTATGTCATTGTTTTTTTAGCCTTTTATGTAAATTTGTAACTGGATATTATAAATAATTTGTGACAAAATTGGTATGGGATGTATTTTTTGTAACTTATTTCTACCTGTGTAATCTTTACGCACATAAAAAAAACAACATATAAATGGTAAAAATTCAGTGGATCACATGAACAGTAAGGTAAATTAATATACACTGCTCACAAAAAGTTAGGGATATTTGGCTCAAGGGTGAAATTATTGGAAAACGTTGTAGGTTCCTATAAGTAGAGTGTGGTCTAACAGGCGTATCTAGTGGTTGTAGTGTTACAGTAAGGGCAGGTGTATCTAGTCAATACAAAACTGCCCTACACTTTGTGGATGATAGTGACAACCCCATACTTCTTTAATACCATTATTAATCATTGTGCCTCTGTATGGACAACACACCGGCCTAACGTCATCTTCATGGAGGACTCATCGAGGTCTTATCATTAGGGAACGGCTGCTGGAGACTGTAGGACCTCACATGAAGTCAAAGCTGGAGACTAAGGGACCTCACGAGGAGCGGCTGCTGGAGACTCGGGGACCTCACATGAAACAACAGCTGAAGACTGGGGAAGCCTCAGATGAAGCTGCTGCTGGAGACTGGGGAGCCTCACATGAAGCGGCTGCTGGAGACTGGGGGACCACACATGAAGCGGCTGCTGGAGACTGGGGGACCACACATGAAGCGGCTGCTGGAGACTGGGGAGCCTCATATGGAGAGGCTGCTGAAGACTGGGGGACCTCATATGTAGAGGCTGCTGAAGACTAGGGGACCTCACATAAAGCGGCTGCTAGAGACTGGAGGACCTCACATGGAGTGGCTGGTGGAGACTGGGGAGCCTCACATGAGGCGGCTGGTGGAGACTGGGGAGGCTCACATGGAACGGCTGCTGGAGACTGGGGAATCTCACATGGAGTGGCTGCTGGAGACTGGGGGACCTCACATGGAGCGGCTGCTGGAGACTGGGGGACCTCACATGGAACGACTACCGGAGACTGGGGGACCTCATATGGAGAGGCTGCTAAAGACTGAGGGACCACACATGGAGTGGCTGCTGGAGACTGGGGGACCTCACATGGAACGACTACCAGAGACTGGGGGACCTCATATGGAGAGGTTGCTGAAGACTGGGGGACCTCATATGGAGAGGCTGCTAAAGACTGAGGGACCACACATGGAGCGGCTGCTGGAGACTGGGGGACCTCACATGGAGCGGCTGCTGGAGACTGGGGGACCTGTACTTTCTCGAGACCTCAATCCCATAGAAAACCTATACAATAAGCTGACTGGCCGTGTGTAACTCTGTACCCCTGAGGGACGCCCTTTTACACAGTTTTTTTTTTTTTTTTTCAATAAATTGTTTCAGATGTGGAAATCACTATTTCTGCTTCTACTTTAATTCCCCAATGATAAAATACACTTTTTACGCCTTCCGTCAACTTCACCAGCAAGCCAAATATCCCTAAGTGTATAATAGAAAAATGTAATGATCCAATTGAGTAAGATGTACCCTGGGATGAGTTACTTTTCAGCCTTACTTGTCATCCAATATATAATTTCTTATGGCTGCTGGACGATATGATAGATTTGCGGAAGGGGGAGGGGCCATATATGGTGATAATAACCCCTCCCCTTTTGTTATACACACTTGAGGGAATTTATTACGATGTATAATATAATCTATGCCATACCGGAGGGAGCACCCATAGAAGTGTGGTCATAGTTCATGGTACGTGTTATGAGCTGGTTGTTATGACATCATTTACACATCCCCGACATGTTTTGCAGGATTATTGGTCACGTCAGGTTATTACTCTCAAATTTTTTAAAATTCCATTATACAAATAAGTTCTTATGGGAACCTGGTCAGAGTAATTTCTCGTAACTAGACGCACTGGTTATACAGCACTTGTAAGTTATGAGTTATGGACGTCTGATGGGTAAGTTAAAGTCTATTGGTTTGGAAAATTTAATGTGTAACTGGATTGAAAACTGGCTTAATAATCGTACCCAGAGAGTGGTGGTCAATGATTCCTACTCCGAATGGTCCCCGGTAATAAGTGGTGTACCCCAAGGGTCAGTACTGGGCCCTCTTCTGTTTAACTTGTTTATTAATGATATTGAGAATGGAATTAACAGCAATGTTTCTATCTTTGCAGATGACACCAAGCTTTGTAGTACAGTACAGTCTATGGAGGATGTGCAGATGTTACAGGATGACTTAGACACTCTGAGTGTTTGGGCGTCCACTTGGCAAATGAGGTTCAATGTGGATAAATGTAAAGTTATGCACCTGGGTACTAATAACCCGCATGCATCATATGTCCTGGGGGGATTTACTCTGGGAGAGTCACTGATGGAGAAGGATCTGGGTGTACTTGTAGATAATAGACTACAGAACAGTACACAATGTCAGTCAGCTGCTTCTAAGGCCAGTAGGATATTGTCATGCATTAAAACAGGCATGGACTCTCGGGACAGGGATATAATATTACCGCTTTATAAAGCTTTGGTGCGGCCCCATCTGGAGTATGCCGTCCAGTTTTGGAACCCGATTCATAAAAAGGACGTTCTAGAGCTGGAGAGGGTACAAAGACGGGCAACTAAACTAATAAGGGGAATGGAGCATCTTAGTTATGAGGAGAGATTAAAAGAATTACATTTGTTTAGTCTGGAGAAGAGACGTATAAGGGGAGATATGATTAACTTATTTAAATATATAAATGGCCCCTACAAGAGATATGGGGAAAAGATGTTCCAGGTAAAACCCCCTCAAAGGACAAGAGGGCACTGCCTCCGCCTGGAGAAAAAAAGGTTCAATCTCCGGAGGCGACAAGCCTTCTTTACCATGAGAACTGTGAATCTGTGGAACAGTCTACCACAGGATCTGGTCACAGCAAAAACAGTAGAGGGCTTCAAAACAGGGCTAGACAAGTTCTTAGACCAAAATAATATAGATGCATATGTATAGAACATATCACCCCTCCCCCTTCCCTGTATCCATCCCCTCCTTGGTTGAACTTGATGGACATGTGTCTTTTTTCAACCGTATTAACTATGTAACTATGTAACTATGTAACTATGAGTGGCCTAGATTTATGTGAGTTCACTTCAGCCTTCCTGTGGTGACACACGACTCGCATACAGTGCATTAGACTGTCACTGAGGCAGGAATGCAAAGCACGTATCCATATGACGCCATCATAGGGCTCTCTGTAGGGAACAAGTGAAGTTCACAAGAGTTCACGGTACAAGAGTTCTCAAAAACAGATATGGATTCCAGCAACAATTTTTTTTTCTATACTAAGATCTTCATATTTTTTTTTATCTCTTGGAAGAAAACGTAGGATGTTACATGTGTTGGAGTATTCTGCATTTTTTTGTTTCTTATAGATGTAGCAGAAATATACACTGCTAAAATATCCCCGTATAGTGAGATAGGAGGGAGGGACAAGACGAGACAGTGGGCCCTAAGCCTGAACCCACCCACTGTCCCTACCTACTTGCCTCAGGTGGCCGTGGACAAACATGAAGACGTGCCCTACACTAAATAAGTGTAAACACTGAACAAGACAGACAAACACAATATAGGAGACGGTTCAGGGAAGAAAAAGAGTGCTGCACCTCACACCTATGGCTGATACTAGTACCTCTCGGCTGCATAAAAAACATCAGAATTCTGTATGTGAATTGATCAAGCCACACTGCCCCATGTACCTCGTGCAGGTATCTGATACACATGGGTCCCTACACTGAGTCCTTACTGTGCCAGTCAGCGACCACCACCCCCGCAGGCGTGCACAGTCAGGGAAGGGAGGCCATGGAACGGCCCTGCAACCCCCATGCCACAGGACCAGACCCAAAAATGCCACACCAAAACCCAGCCAGCACCACCGGCGGAGGAAGCTGCCCCCAAACAGCACAAGTCTGGATAAGGTATTGCACTCACCATAGCTATCAAAGATAGAATGGGACAGACAGGAGGGATTAAAACCATGAGCACTCAGATGTCTCCTGCTAATTGCGGTCATGTGGGTCTCACCAGGAGGAGTGCAAAACACGGAGAAAAGAGAGAAACAAAATACGGTTCAGGGAAGAAAAAGAGTGCTGCACCTCACACCTATGGCTGATACTAGTACCTCTCGGCTGCATAAAAAACATCAGAATTCTGTATGTGAATTGATCAAGCCACACTGCCCCATGTACCTCGTGCAGGTATCTGATACACATGGGTCCCTACACTAAGTCCTTACTGTGCCAGTCAGCGACCACCACCCCCTCAGGCGTGCACAGTCAGGGAAGGGAGGCCATGGAACGGCCCTGCAACCCCCATGCCACAGGACCAGACCCAAAAATGCCACACCAAAACCCAGCCAGCACCACCGGCGGACCCACATGACCAAAATTAGCAGGATATGTCTGTGCTCACATGTCTGGACCCTATGTCTTCCCCATTCTGTGAGAGCAGCAATGGTAAGTGTAATACCATATCCATACTTGTGTCGTTTGGGGGCAGCCTTCCCCGCCGGTGGTGCTGGCTGGGTTTTGGTGGGGCTTTTTGGGTCTGGTCCTGTGACATTGGGGTTGCAGGGCCGTTCCATGGCCTCCCTTCCCTGCATTTGCACGCTTTGCGGGGTTGGCGGTCGCTGACCGACACGGTGTGGAGTTAGCGTAGGGACCCGTGTGGACCAGAGGACCTGCGCGGTGGTACACGGGGCAATATGGCTTGATCAATTCATATACAGACACTCTGGTGTTGATTTTTAATATAGGCCTAGCGGCATTAGTATCAGCCATAGATGGGATGTGCAGCCGTTCCACTCTCTCCAGTTCGTGTTTCACAATATAGGAGAGTCAACAAGCCAGGTCAAGGCAGTACAGAATCAGGGATCAAACGGATAGTCAAAGGTCAAGCGGGAGGTCACGTAACAAGTCAAGCAAACTGAGGGATTAGGAACGGGGATTGCAAGAATAGACAGGGGGGAGCTGGGATTAGGGTATAAACCTTAATTGCCAGAAGGGAAAAACTGGCTCTGCTTTCATTTATGAGGATCAAGAGCCTGATCTTTAAGGTACCGGACAGGCAGAGGCATCTGTCAATCACAAAACACTGCTCAGCTGCAGCGATCAAGGCTAGCAGTGACTCATGCAATGCCAGGAGGCTGAAAGGCAAGCGGGTGTGTCATACAAAAAGTAAAAACAGGCCCAGTTCACACCAGGCTCACTGCACATTCCTGACATTGTATGTGTACATAAAAATCACACACACTTTTCTACAAATTTAGACCTGTATTCAGTCACATACACATACTGTGACGCAACATAAACATTATATACATACAATAAATAACCAGGGGCAGAGAGAGACTGCACAGGGCCATGGTGTAAAAAATGCGCTTGGGCCCCCCACACCTAATCACCTTTCCTGGATTAGGGAATACAATGCAGTTACATCCAGTGACTCACAGGGGGCATCTTGTCAATCACAGGTGATGACTTGTTCGCTTCTTTTCTTCTTCATCTGGCCCTGGCCATCATAAGCACTTCAATTAGCCATGAATCATCTCTGCAGAATCTGTCACAAAAACATTTTAGGCTCCCTACTTCAGAAACATCCTCATCTCTATAAAAATTTGCCATCTTTTATGTCCCATGCAGTAAAAGTGTTCACATTGGGCTCCATATAATAAGCCTCTTCTATGCCCCTATAAAATAGTTAGTGTTAGTTAGTCTGTGCTCCTATATAGTGCTAGTTAGTTTGTGCTCCCATATAGTTATAGCCTCCCTCTGTGCCCCAGTATAGTAGTTAGGCCCCCTCTGTGCCCCATATAGAATTTATGTCCCCTCTGTGCCCTCATGTACTATATATGTTCCCTCTGTGCCCCTTTGTACTATATATGTCCCTTATATGCCCCCATGTAGCATATACGACACCTTTGTACCCCTATGTAGGATTTAGGTCCCTTCTGTGCCCCTATGTACTATATATGTCCTCTCAGTGCCTCCATATAGTACATATTTACCCTCTTTGCCCTCATGTAATATATATGACACCTTTTTGCCCATGTAGGAGTTAGGTCCCCTCTGTGCCCCCATGCAGTACATAGGTTTCTTCTATGCCCCCATGTGGTATATATGCCCCCTCTGTGCCCCAGCATAGTAGCTAGGGCCCATCTGTGCCCCATATAGTGTATATATCCCCTCTGGGCCTCCATGTAGTATATATTTCCCCTCTTTACATTAATGCAATATATATGACCCTTATATGCCCCCATGTAGTATCTATGACACCTCTGTGCCACTATGTAGCTTATCTTTCAGCTGATCCCCTGCAGCTCTCTGCCAGTGCGTTCTCTTATCACCATAGGTGCCCTATGTGTACATATGTCTCCTCTGTGCCCCCATGTAGTATATATGCCCCCTCTGGGCCCTAGTGTAGCTTACCTGTCACCTGATCCCCTGCAGGTCTCTGCCAGTGCGTTCTCTTCTCATCACCTCTATGATGAAGCATAGAAATTGTCTGCAATTATCAGTAAATTCTGCTATGAAATGGCCCAGATATCAGGCATTATGAATTACAGGCAAGAGTTCACATGGTAAAGTATAGTTTTCTCCAAAGCTGCAGGGACTATTTCATCTATTATAAGATACATTGTGCCTCAATTCTGCAAATACAACATCCATGGATATTTCATAGAGAACACATTGCACCCACAACTCAATAAGGATCCGGAACAGCAGGAATCACAATCTCATGTTCTGCAAAACATCTCGCTCTCTGACAGCGCAGGCAGCCGAGTATTTAATTATAGAAAGAGACGTTCAATCCTAATTTATTTCCGTCATTAGACTTAACGCAGGAGATTCGCTTTCAGAGATTTGTTCTGCGCGGCGTATCTCCACCACAGTCAGGAGCCGGGCAATTACCGCGTTTCATCATCCAGCCAATATACTGTCGTCCCCGAGAGTTACTTTATGTATTTTGTATGGAGGTGTTTATATGAGAAAATAGAAAGATTCTGTCTAATGATGAGCACTGATATTGTAGATACAGGCAATAGTGTATACATACATATATATATATATATATATATATATATATATATATACATATATATATATATATATACACTACCATTCAAAAGTTTGGGGTCACCCAAACAATTTTATGTTTTCCATGAAAAGTCCCACTTATTCACCACCAAACCTTGTGAAATTATGAATAGAGTCAAGACATTGACAAGGTTAGAAATAATGATTTGTATATGAAATAACATTGTTCTTACGGGTATAAACCCACACACCGTATAAGCAGCGTATTTACTGCTGCGATACGCAGCAAATACGCAGCAAACACGCAGCAAATACGCAGCCGATTAGATCTAAATAACTGAACACAGCATCAAATCTTTACCAACAAATCTGTTGCGTATCTGCTGTGTATACGGTGTGTGGGTTTGTACCCTACATCACACTTTGCTTCCGTCAAAGAATCCACCTTTTGCAGCAATTCCAGCATTGCACACCTTTGGCATTCTCGCTATTGATCTGTTGAGGTAAGCTGGAGAAATTGCACCCCACGCTTCTAGAAGCAGCTCCCACAAGTTGGATTGGTTGGATGGGCACTTCTGGCGTACCATACGGTCCAGCTGCTCCCACAACAGCTCAATGGGGTTCAGATCTGGTGACTGCGCTGGCCACTCCATTACCTATGATAGAATACCAGCTGCTGCTTCTGCTGTAAATAGTTCTTGCACAATTTGGAGGTGTTTAGGGTCATTGTCTTGTTGTAGGATGAAATTGGCTCCAATCAAGCGCTGTCCACTGGGTATGGCATGGCGATGCAGAGTGATAGCCTTCCTTATTCAGAATCCCTTTTACCCTGTACAAATCTCCCACCCTACCAGCACCAAAGCAACCCCAGACCATCACATTACCTCCACCATGCTTAACAGATGGCGTCAGGCATTCTTCCAGCATCTTTTCATTTGTTCTGCGTCTCACAAACGTTCTTCTTTATGATCCAAACACCTCAAACTTGGATTCATCCGTCCACAACACTTTTTTTCAGTCTTCCTCTGTCCAATGTCTGTGTTCTTTTGCCCATCTTAATCTTTTTCTTTTATTGGCCAGTCTCAGATATGGCTTTTTCTTTGCTACTCTGTCCTGAAGCCCAAAATCCCGCAGCCGCCTCTTCACTGTAGATGTTGACACTGGTGTTTTGCGGGTACTATTTAATGAAGATGCCAGTTGGGGACCTGTGAGGCGTCTGTTTCTCAAACTAGAGACTCTAATGTGCTTATCTTCTTGCTTAGTTGTGCAACGCGGCCTCCCACTTCTTTTTCTACTCTGGTTAGAGCCTGTTTGTGCTATCCTCTGAAGGGAGTAGTACACACCGTTGTAGGAAATCTTCAATTTCTTAGCAATTTCTCGCATGGAATAGCCTTCTTTTCTAAGAACAAGAATAGACTGTCGAGTTTCAGATGAAAGTTCTCTTTTTCTGGCCATTTTCAGCGTTTAATTGACCCCACAAATGTGATGCTCCAGAAACACAATCTGCTCAAAGGAAGGTCAGTTTTGTAGCTTCTGTAACAAGCTAGACTGTTTTCAGATGTGTGAACATGATTGCACAAGGGTTTTCTAATCATCAATTAGCCTTCTGAGCCAATGAGCAAACACATTGTACCATTAGAACACTGGAGTGATAGTTGCTGGAAATGGGCCTCTATACAATTATGTAGATATTGCACCAAAAACCAGACATTTGCAGCTAGAATAGTCATTTACCACATTAGGGCTGGGTTCACACTACGTATATTTCAGTCAGTATTGTGGTCCTCATATTGCAACCAAAACCAGGAGTGGATTAAAAACACAGAAAGGCTCTGTTCACACAATGTTGAAATTGAGTGGATGGCCGCCATTTAATGGCAAATATTTGCTGTTATTTTAAAACAACGGCTGTTATATTGAAGTAAAGGCAGTTATTTGCCATTAAATGGCGGCCATCCACTCAATTTCAACATTGTGTGATCAGAGCCTTTCTGTGTTTTTAATCCACTCCTGGTTTTGGTTGCAATATGAGGACCACAATACTGACTGAAATATACGTAGTGTGAACATAGCCTAGCAATGTATAGAGTGTATTTCTTTAAAGTTAGGACTAGTTTACAGTTATCTTCATTGAAAAGTAAAGTGCTTTTGCCGTGGCCCAGGGTGCTGAATGCTGGTGTTGCAACAGCTGTTGGACTACTCCCGGACACAAAGGGACCGCTCACAGGTGCTAGTGTAAAATCAACAGTACTTGAGGTAGATTTTAGATACAGGTGTGGAAGTAGGATAGGCCTGAGGGTTGTGTAGGGGCCGTATAGGTAGGCCTTGTCTAATTAGTGCAGTTCTCTTCAGGGATTGTAGATACTTGAGTCTTCAAAGAAGAAAATCCTCATACTCATCTATATATATATGGACCCTGTATATATGACCTCCTTCTACCCAACCAGATCGATGACCACCAGGTCTCAGGCCTCTGTCGGTTTCCTCAGTTAGTCAAGCGTAGTCAGGCACACAGTAAGACCCATATGTTACCAATTAGCAGAAGGTGGTCTACATGGTTAGTACCTCCTCTTTCTCTCAGTTTAGCTAGGAGCACATGGAGTGTGCTTTTAGACCCTGTTCACATTTGTGTTGGTTGTTGGCCATTGCCTCTGCTTGCTGTGTCTGGGGTGGTGCGGCCCGGGCCCTGGGGGCTTGGTCCTGTGACACTGGGGTCGTTGGACCACTGGGCTGCTCCCCTGTGAGCGCTGGCTTTGCAGTGGTGGTGGTCGCCAACCGACAATGCACCATTGTTAGTAGTACATGAGGCAATATTGTTGGATCAAATTATATACTAACACTGATGGTGGTTTTTAATGTAGTTGAGAAGCTTTATGTGTGAGCTGTGCAGCCTTTTCTTGTTTTCCAGACGTAGCAACTTCTACTGGAGATCAGTCCCTCTTCCTTTTTCTTCAGGGGGTGGCTGTCCTAACTTTAAGAAAGATCCCAGGCGTGAATGGCGGCCACAGAAAACTCACATGTCAGTCTTTTGCGGCGCCGCTAGGGATCTCGGCGAGTGTATACTATGGGGGAGATTTATCAAACATGGAGTACAGTGAAACTGTCTCAGTTGCCCCTAGCAACCAATCAGATTCCACCTTTCATTTTTCAAAGAGTCTGTGAGGAATGAAAAGTGGAATCTGATTGGTTGCTAGGGGCAACTGAGCCAGTTTCACTGTACTCCATGTTTGATAAATCTCCCTCTATGTGTATACACTCCGGCCGGGATTCCTTAGAAGGCAGCACTACGTAAGTTCTGTAGTAATCTGTTGTGATTATTACGTAACTTACGTAGTGTGAACGTAGCCCAAGGCTATGTTCCCACACATATAAATAAACAGATGAGAGATGTCTCTTTTTAATGAATTGTGTTTATTTATGAATTTTTATTAATAGAGATTGGTAATTTATAAGAAAATCATGCTCATACTTTGTTCGGTGGTATATTATTGAAATTAGTTTTTTTCTGTGATTGATGAATATAGGTATATACTACGTGATACAGTATTGCTGACACAAAGGAGATGTACTATGGTGTGATGTTAATTTTTACTTTGGAACATACTGGTGTTATATATGTTCCCACACAGTATTTTTGCGCAGTACTTTGCAACCAAACCCAGGAGTAGATTGAAAACACTATGTTCTCACACTGACAAAAAAATACCATTAATTTTAAACAATGGCCAATTTTATGAAATAACGGCTAGTAAAGGGGGAGGCATCAGTGTAGTGACTGATACAAGAGGAGGAATCAGAGTATTGACTGGTACAAGAGGAGGCATCAGAGTATTGACTGGCACAGGGGGAGGCATCAGTGTATTGACTGGTACAGGGGGAGGCATCAGTGTATTGACTGGTACAGAGAAAGGCATCAGTGTAGTGACTGGCCTAGGGGGAGGCATCAGTGTAGTGACTGGCACAAGGGGAGGCATCAGTGTAGGGACTGGTACAAGAGGAGGCATCAGTGTAGTGACTGGCACAGGGGGAGGCATCAGTGTAGGGACTGGTACAAGAGGAGGCATCAGTGTAGTGACTGGCACAGGGGGAGGCATCAGTGTATTGACTGGTACAGGGGGAGGCATCAGTGTATTGACTGGTACAGAGAAAGGCATCAGTGTAGTGACTGGCACAAGGGGAGGCATCAGTGTAGGGACTGGTACAAGAGGAGGCATCAGTGTAGTGACTGGCACAGGGGGAGGCATCAGTGTAGTGACTGGCACAGGGGGAGACATCAGTGTAGTGACTGGTACAGGGGGAGGCATCAGTGTAGTGACTGGCACAGGGGGGGCATCAGTGTAGTGACTGGCACAGGGGGAGGCATCAGTGTAGTGACTGGCACAGGGGGAGGCATCGGTGTAGTGACTGGCACAAGGGGAGGCATCAGTGTAGTAACTGGCACAGGGGGAGGCATCAGTGTAGTGACTGGTACAGGGGGAGGCATCAGTGTAGTGACTGGCACAGGGGGGGCATCAGTGTAGTGACTGGCACAGGGGGAGGCATCGATGTAGTGACTGGCACAGGGGGAGGCATCGGTGTAGTGACTGGTACAAGAGGAGGCATCAGTGTAGTGACTGGCACAGGGGGAGGCATCGGTGTAGTGACTGGCACAGGGGGAGGCATCAGTGTAGTGACTGGCACAAGGGGAGGCATCAGTGTAGTGACTGGCACAGGGGGAGGCATCAGTGTAGTGACTGGCACAAGGGGAGGCATCAGTGTAGTGACTGGCACAGGGGGAGGTATCAGTGTAGTGACTGGTACAGGGGGAGGCATCAGTGTAGTGACTGGCACAGGGGAAGGCATCAGTGTAGTGACTGGCACAGGGGGAGGCATCAGTGTAGTGACTGGTACAAGAGGAGGCATCAGTGTAGTGACTGGCACAGGGGGAGGCATCAGTGTAGTGACTGGCACAGGCGGAGGCATCAGTGTAGTGACTGGCACAGGGGGAGGCATCAGTGTAGTGACTGGTACAAGAGGAGGCATCAGTGTAGTGACTGGTACAGGGGGAGGCATCAGTGTAGTGACTGGTACAGGGGAAGGCATCAGTGTAGTGACTGGCACAGGGGAAGGCATCAGTAGTGACTGGCACAGGGGGAGGCATCAGTGTAGTGACTGGTACAAGAAGAGGCATCAGTGTAGTGACTGGCACAGTCACAGTGACAGCAATATATTGCTGTCGGCTGCACATCCCCCGTTTACAGTATATATTTAAAAGATGCGATCAGTAAAGGATCAGGTGTTTTCCCGCTCCTCGGCTGATCGCTGACATTTGTACACAGGCGGATTATTGGCTCAAGCAGCATTTATTTCCTTTGGACCACTCTTTAAGGGTTTTCCCTCTGTCTCTTTTTATTGCATATATAATAGACTTCTATATATACTCAAGAAAGTTACAGAACAGACTGTACCGCTTATGGTCAAACAGGTTACCGGGGAATCCCTCTTATTTTTACCCATTGTATTTCCTTATGACATCACATCTCCTCACTCAGGTTCCTCCCTTGTCTGAAGCCTGAACAGCAATTATGGTTTATGACGGGTTATAATAGACTCAGGTTCACTGAGAAAAGGGAGGGCCATGATGGCCAAAGACATCCTGTTACATAACACAGAAACCAAACAATACCATATATTTTTCGATTCGGTTCATATTGTTCCCGACATCCAACATTAATGCTCCAACAGTGCACATACTCAATAATAATGTCCTGTGCCCTCATATAGTAATAATGCCACCTGTACCCTACGGGGGACATCTATTAAGACCGGTGTACTAATACACCAGTTTTAAATTAGGCCCCACCCCCAATTACCCTGCACACCTCCGGATGGTGCAGCAATTGCGCGAAAATTTACATTACGTTAATTTAGTAATAATGCTCTCCAGTGTCTCCATATAGTAATCATGCTTCCCTGTGCCTCCATATAGTAATAATATCTCCTGCTGTGCCTTCATATGGTAATAATGTCCCCTGCTCTGCCCCATATAGTAATAATGTCCCCTGCTGTGCACCCATATAGTAATAAATTATTACTATATGGGTGCACAGCAGGGGACATTATTACTATATGGGTGCACAGCAGGGGACATTATTACTATATGGGGGCAGAGCAGGGCACATTATTACTAATAATGCCCTCCTGTACCCCCATATAGTAATCATACTTCCCTTTGCCTCAATATAGTAATAATGTTCCCTGCTGTGCCCCCCATATAGTAATAATGTCCTCCTGTGACCCCATATATTAATAATGTCTCCTGCTGTGCCTCAATATAGTAATACTGTCCCCTGCTGTGCCTCCATATAGTAATAATGTCTCCTGCTGTGCCTCCATATAGTAATAATGTCTCCTGCTGTGCCTCCCATATAGTAATAATGTCTCCTGCTGTGCCCTTCATATAGTAATAATGTCTCCTGCTGTGCCCCCATATAGTAATAATGCCTCCCGCTGTACCTCCCATATGGTAATATTGCCCCCTGCTGTGCCCTCCATATAGTAATGTCTCCTGCTGTGCCTCCATATAGTAATAATGTCTCCTGCTGTGCCCCCATATAGTAATAATGTCTTCTGCTGTGCCTCAATATAGTAATAACATCTTCTGCTGTGTCTCCATACAGTGATAATGTCCTCCTGTGCCCCCATATAGTAATAATGTCCTCCTGTGCCCCCATACAGTGATAATATATCCTGTACCGCCACATTGTAATAATGCATCCCTGTGCCCACATATAGAGATAATGCCCTCCTGTGCATCCATATAGTGACAATGTCTTACTGTGCCCTGTATAGTAATAAGGTCCTTCTGTGCCCCCATGTAGTAATAGTGTCCTCCTGTGCCCCCATGTAGTAGTAATAAAATAATAATAATAATAATAATAATAATAATAATAATAATAATAATAATAATAATAATAATAACAACTCTTTCATACTAACCTAGTCCTGACTGCCATGATGAATGGAGCTTCTTCATTTCTTCACCCTGTAACCTGTGGAACAAGCATAGTCACTATTAGACATACACTGTGATATATGCATCTGGGGGATTGTGAACATGCCCAGAGACAGCACTTTGTTGCTGGCACATTATTATGGGTACTATGTAGGTGCCCTAAGGGGAGTGATACATTATACCAGCAATTCTGAACTATAATGGGCAAAATGCCCAAATAATCATAGTAACCTAGAGTACATGTAACATGTCAGTTTTATCAGACATAACTGGACTGGGATCAAAAAGCAGTCCTGGTGCACAAACCTCACCAGCTTATATACTATAATGCCTCCCACCCCATATGGCGAAAAAAAAAATGTCCACACAGGGGGAAGCTACATAATATTACACATGTAGTTTTAATGTTATGGCTGGTTGGTGTATGACTGCATCTAATTGGTTTATAGACTCTTGATCGCTTTTCATGCTGCAATTATATTGTCTGGTTACATGGAAAATAATAAGGTTTGCCACAATACTAATTGCCTTGTATGTGACTGCCCTCTACTGGTCATTGGTAACATAGCAACTAATGTAAGATATAGTAAAGGGGTTACTCAGCATAAATCATTTTCTTTTAAATCAACTGGTTTCGGAAAGTTATATAGATTTGCAATTTACTATAGCTATCTATCTATCTATCTATCTATCTATCTATGCAAAAATGTTCCGCAGCACACCAGCATAAGAGTGAAAAGGTGATTTATTCCAAAAATACAAAGGAGTACAAGAGATGCGACGTTTCGACCTCCTCATGAGATCATTATCAAGCATCTCTCGTGAGGAGGTCGAAACGTCGCATCTCTTGTACTCCTTTGTATTTTTGGAATAAATCACCTTTTCACTCTTATGCTGGTGTGCTGCGGAACATTTTTGCATACTTTTGGGGATCCCCAAGCCAGGGGACTGACTCTGTACAGCACCTGCTCCATGACCTCCTGGATGTGCGGCTCTTTTTCCTATTTCTATCTATCTATCTATCTATCTTATATCTATTTATCTATCTATCTATCTATCTATCTATCTATCTATCTATCTATCTATCTATCTCCTATCTATCTATCTATTTTATATCTATCTATCTATCTATCTATCTATCTATCTATCTATCTATCTATTTTATATCTATTTATCTATCTATCTATCTATCTATCTATCTATCTATCTATCTATCTATCTATCTCCTATCTATCTAGAAGAAAAAGGAAGCAGCACAAGGCGTAGTAGGTGCCAGCAGGCAAGACTTGACCAAACCTCGAACTTAATATATATCAGGAAATCCCACGGCACTCTGTAGATTCGGGTGAATCAAAGTAAATTTATCGTAGTAGTAAATCACAGCATACCATGTGCGCGACGTTTCGACAGCTTCTCGCCGTCATTCTCAAGCTTCTCACACTTGAGAATGACGGCGAGAAGCTGTCGAAACGTCGCGCACATGGTATGCTGTGATTTACTACTACAATAAATTTACTTTGATTCACCCGAATCTACAGAGTGCCGTGGGATTTCCTGATATCTATCTATCTATCTATCTATCTATCTATCTATCTATCTATCTCCTATCTATCTATCTATCTATCTATCTATCTCCTATCTATCTATCTATCTATCTATCTATCTATCTATCTATCTATCTATCTTCTATCTATCTATCTCCTATCTATCTATCTATCTATCTATCTATCTATCTATCTATCTATCTCCTATCTATCTATCTATCTATCTATCTATCTATCTAGTTCAATAATATATGTCCCGCAGCACACAAAATTCGGTGAAAAAACTAGTGAAATTTATTCCATCAGTGAAGTAACATAACACAGCATAAGAAGTGACGCGACGTTTCGATGATCTCCATCATCATTTTCAAGCATGCAAAGATCGATCTATCTATCTATCTATCAAAACACAACAATCACTGAACTCAGGGAGAACAGTGAAAAATTCGAATGGAGTACTCATTTACGAGTCTCCATTGATTGTCCCATACAAAATTTGAATATGCAAAAAAGGGGTCCGTGGAGCCTCAGTTACGAGTCTCAAAACACGGGAATAGCCAGATATCCCTCTCTCCAGAGAAGGAAGCCTGTTGCCAAGGGGTGCCTCCTAGTGGGGAGAGCACCAAACCACCCTGATATGTAGTCCCTCAGGTCCTTACTCTGTTGCGAGCTTTGGGACCTAAATAGGGAAACACCAGGGTGGCCCCTGTAAGTCAAAGTCTAACTCTGTGGCAAGTATAACGACATAAGACAAGGGTTACCAAGGCTAGGCATCCATCCACAGACTGCAGTTTCAGGGTATTTGCCCCTCGTCAGTGTGGAGCAGGATTCTGGCTACTGGGGCAATGATAAATATACCAACAAAACACAACAATCACTGAACTCAGGGAGAACAGTGAAAAATTCCAATGGAGTACTCATTTACGAGTCTCCATTGATTGTCCCATACAAAATTTGAATATGCAAAAAAGGGGTCCGTGGAGCCTCAGTTACTATCTATCTATCTATCTATCTATCTATCTATCTATCTATCTATCTAAATCAGAAGAATACCGCAGCACTTGTGAGATAGAATTCATCATAGCTTGTTTATTTCCCCAAACCGCAACGTTTCGCTCTCCACACTGAGAGCTTTTTCAAGCAGTCTTGAAAGGACTGCTTGAAAAAGCTCTCAGTGTGGAGAGCGAAACGTTGCGGTTTGGGAAAATAAGCACGCTGTGTTGAATTTTATCTCACGAGTGCTGCGGTATTCTTCTGATTTATATTACCTATACCGGGTGGTCGCTGCTATATACCGCCTGGCACCACATCTATTGCTACACGAGTGCTGCATTCATTCTGAATTTCTTATCTATCTATCTATCTGAGGGGGTCATCTCCATGTCTCGCTTATGGTGCCTTTACACAGAGAGATTTATCTGACAGATTATTAAAGCAAAAGCCAGGAGCAGACTATAAACAGAGAACAGGTCATAAAGGCAAAACTGAGATTCCTCCTCTTCACATCACAACGCCTGTAAACATAGAGAAGAGACTTGGTCAGGCTCGCTTCACCCTCCGTAAATCCACTGCTCCGGTATTGTCAGCTCCGTAAGAGCTGAGTAAGAAAACTGCTTCTCCTGCAAGTGTAACTACGAGTGATCCTGGCCACGGGGGAGGGGAGACGGGAACTCTCCCCTCCGCTAAGTGAGTACAAACTATGATACATTGCCAGACTGATTTATGAGTAAGGTTGGACTAAGATATGAGTTCGCTCCCCATTTTTTCTGTTTTTTATTTTTATTTTTGACAAATCGAATTCCCGCCAATTCGCTAAGGAAAAAAAAAAGAAGGCACATGCTGTCTGGAGCGTCACTGGGCAGGAGAAAGGGATTAACCATAATCCCGAGCACTCGTCCAATCAGCTGCAGGCCCCTCTGTAATGTGAGCACCTCCCCCTCCCACTCTATATAAGGCGGTTCGGTAACCACCTTTAGAGGTGGCCAGTCAGCTGTGTGTGGAGGAGAGAGTAGGATGGCAGCAGGCAGTTAGAGCAGAGCACGGAGAGACTAAGGGTATGTTCACACTGAGCAAAATCTCCGGAATGTCAAACAGTGCGTCTTTACGAGGGTTTGTGCGCCTCCGCTCAAAGAATCGACATGTCAATTCTTTGAGCGGAGAGCCACGGAGAGTTTAGGCGCACAAGCCCTCCCATAAGCGCTGTTTGACACTGAGGCAGGCGGGAGCTCTGCACTACGGAATTCTGATGATTTGGCTCAGTGTAAACATACCCGGGGGCTAGGTTCACACTATGTAACTGTGCGGCTGTATTTTTTATGCGGCTGTAAATGTGCGGATGAAACTCCGGCCGTGGGAAAAAAATAGACATGCGGCTCAAAACATACGGTCATTTACTTTGAAATCTGGTTCAACTAAAAATAACAAATAAAATCTTAAGAAAGTGATGCAAACACCTCTGGATGCATCTGGGAAAGCAGGGAAAAAGTTTACATGAATCGCTATTACCGGGGTTTGCGATCCTCTGCAGTATGCCGATGCCGATGCCTCTCATGGTTAATCTATTAAAATAATAAAACACATTTTCGTTGTAATAAAGTGCCTTTCGTTGTTCAATAATTAAATTTAAACTAATCCATCATTTTGCAATTAAATATACTGTTAAAATAAATAGATATATAAATAAATGTATATTTATATATATATATTTATTTTTTGACAGTATATTTAATTGCACAATGATGGATTCGTTAGAATTAAATTATTGACCAACGAAACTGAATTTATTTCAACGAAATTGTGTTTTATTAATTAAATATTAATTAGTACAGGAAGCTCCATAAGCCGTTAATTCATATTCCCGGCAATAGAGCTTTCTGTACTAATCATCACTTTACTTTAATTAAAACATCAAATGTTTCTTCTAATTATGTTATCACAATAGCATTATTAGAAGAAACATGTAGAATTATATGTGCTCTCAGCTGATTGGCTGATCGGCTGAGCGCACATATAATGAGCCGGTCCGCAGCACAGTCACTTCATTGTGCTGCGGACCAGCGAAGAGGACACATCGGGGTGAGTATAGAGCTCTCCCCACCCCCTCCCCAGCACTGCACCCCTCCCAGCAAGGAAGGGGGGGTCAGTTAACCCCTTCCTTGCTGGGATGGGTGCAGTCTGACATCAGTCTGGCCCCCAAGGGGTTAAGAGGGATGCAATACATCCTCCCTTAACCCCTTGGGGGCCAGACTGTAAGCAGCGATCTGTAAAGATGCTGCATACTGTAAGGAGCACAACACCGCTCACAATGATGGGTGTTGTGCTCCTGTTTGTGTGTTTTTTGTGTGTTTCTCCCTTTTTGTTTTTCAGATATCGGTATCCTGTGGATTACGTCGGATTCCGTGGACTACGTCGATGACCAGCGGTTTTTTAATGTTTTTTTTTTTTATAAAATGGTCAATGAGGGGTGTGGGGGTGTTTTTATTTGAATAAAAAATTTTTTTAACTTGTGTCTTGTCTTTATTTCTTTACTTTATAGACTTAGTAGTGGAAGCCGTCTAATAGACGGAATCCATTACTAAGTTGGGGCCTAGTGTTAGCCGGTATAAAATGGCTAACACTAACCCCCTATTATTACCCCAGTACCCAATGCCACCAGGGGTACTGGGAAGAGCCGGGTGCCAGTGGTCCCGGAGCGTCAAAATTGGCGCTCCTGGACTGGGGCGGCAGCAGGCTGGTAAGATTTAGGCTGGGGAGGGCCTAAACCAATGGCTCTTCCCACCCTGGTGTTACCAGGCTGCTGCCGTTTGGTTTTTAACTCGGCTGGTTATAAAAATAGGGGGGACCCTATGCGTTTTTTTTTTAAAATAAATAAATAATTAAAAAAAAACGCATAGGGCCCCCCCTATTTTTATAACCAGCCGGGTTAAAAACCAAACGACAGCAGCCTGGTAACACCAGGGTGGGAAGAGCCATTGGTTTAGGCCCTCCCCAGCCTAAATCTTACCAGCCTGCTGCCGCCCGGTCCAGGAGCGCCAATTTTGACGCCCCGGGACCACTGGCACCCGGCTCTTCCCAGTACCCCTGGTGGCATTGGGTACTGGGGTAATAATAGGGGGTTAGTGTTAGCCATTCTATACCGGCTAACACTAGGCCCCGACTTAGTAATGGATTCCGTCTATTAGACGGCTTCCACTACTAAGTCTATAAAGTAAAGAAATAAAGACAAGACACAAGTTAAAAAATTTTTTTATTCAAATAAAAACACCCCCACACCCCTCATTGACCATTTTATTAAAAAAAAAACATTAAAAAAACGCTGGTCATCGACGTAGTCCACGGAATCCGACGTAATCCCCAGGATACCGATATCTGAAAAACAAAAAGGGAGAAACACACAAAAAACACACAAACAGGAGCACAACACCCATCATTGTGAGCGGTGTTGTGCTCCTTACAGTATGCAGCATCTTTACAGATCGCTGCTTACAGTCTGGCCCCCACGGGGTTAAGGGAGGATGTATTGCACCCCCCTTAACCCCTGGGGGGCCAGACTGATGTCAGACTGCACCCATCCCAGCAAGGAAGGGGTTAACTGACTCCCCCTTCCTTGCTGGGAGGGGTGCAGTGCTGGGGAGGGGGTGGGGAGAGCTCTATATTTACCCCGATGTGTCCTCTTCGCTGGTCCGCAGCACAATGAAGTCACTGTGCTGCGGACCGGCTCATTATATGTGCGCTCAGCCGATCAGCCAATCAGCTGAGCGCACATATAATTCTAAATGTTTCTTCTAATAATGCTATTGTCATAACATAATTAGAAGAAACATTTGATGTTTTCATTAAAGTAAAGTGATGATTAGTACAGAAAGCTCTATTGCCGGCAATATGAATTAACGGCTTATGGAGCTTCCTGTACTAATTAATATTTAATTAATAAAACACATTTTCGTTGAAATAAATTCAGTTTCGTTGGTCAATAATTTAATTCTAACGAATCCATCATTGTGCAATTAAATATACTGTCAAAAAATAAATATATATATAAATATACATTTATTTATATATCTATTTATTTTAACAGTATATTTAATTGCAAAATGATGGATTCGTTAGAATTAAATTATTGACCAACGAAAGGGACTTTATTACAAAGAGAATGTGTTTTATTAATTTAATATATTAACTATTAGAGGCATCGGCATTCGGCATCATTGCCGGCTATTTTTGGAGTACTCCTTACGGACCGCCTGTCAATCCTCGGGCGCATGTCCAGCCGCAAACAACGGTCTTGTTCATTTTTTACGGGTCCATTTACGATCAGGCCGTAGATTCATACATAGTGTGCACTGTGCAGCCGTATATCCTATACTTTCCAGCGTACGCATGAACCACCAAAAATACCGCCGCACAATTACAGCCACAAATACAGCCGCACAGTTACATAGTCTGAACCTGGCCTAACAGTGAGATTTAGGGACAAAGAGGAGAGAAGGGCTGATTGTGGGTGATTGCTTGTTGTAGCTGCCAACCAAGTGTCCAGTTTAAGTAACTGGGTGCCTATTGGAATTCACTGGGACCAGTCCTTATTATTCACTCCTGTAAACTCCTATTGAGTTATATTAATTTACTGGGATCAGTGAACTGAGCATGTGTCGTACATAATCAGTGCTCACACTCCGTTCCTATCCTAGGAAAAAAAATTGATGTTACGCGGCTGACCCACCAATATCCACTGCTGTCCATGGCGGAAATTGGATGAGTGACTTTTTTTTTAAATTGTGATTTTCCAATTTTTGACACTTTTACAACAACATGCTTTAACAAATTCTTCCTTCTGTAATAGTCCCAGTATTATAGCTATAATTATTTGGCTGTTTTTATCAAATTAGTTAAGATTCGATTCGCAAATCTTTACGAGTTTGACCCAAAATTCACAAAGCTCACAATGCGAATTACCGTCTGCTCTGCTCATATCTATTAATAGGGTTTAAAGAAGACAAGTGTCCATGAGGTTCAACCCACAATCCCACTGTGTTGATCTACAGGAAGGCAAAATTGAATTTTTGATTATCTTTTTCTTGCTTACATGCACTAAAGCTGGGATGCATCTGCTAATAGCAGACTGTATATATAGCCTGACCTGTAACCATGTAATCATGTACTGCCCTGCAGCTTATTGCACCTTAGCCCTGCAGCCTATTGCACATGTACTGTTCTGCAGCCTATTGCACCTCACCATGTACTGTCCTGCAGCCTATTGCACCCAGCACTGCAGCCTATTGCACCCAGCACTGCAGCCTATTGCAGCCAGCAATGACGCCTATTGCACCTCACCATGTATTGATCTGCAGCCTATCAGCCCACTGTATGTTCCCATGTCACCGTCGTTGCAGCACATCTCACCCACAGCACTTTGCCTTCGAGCTACTAGTGTGGTGGTTGGTTGGAGTATAGCACAGCTGGATGGTAGGTTGTTGAGACGCCAGTGCCGGTTAGGCACACCTGCTTTAATTTTAGGGCAGCTGGCTATACCCTTTCCCTGTGGTTGGTGACCTGCCGGGTTGTGAGAGGGTCCGTTGGGCGCTTGTCACGGTGGTTCGGAGTGGCGTTATGACCCACCCGGACTGTCAGTACCGCCACCCACAGAAAGGGGAGATGACCCAAGGACAGTGTAACTACTGTGTAGGTGTTTAAGTAATAATCACTGTTATCCTGTTATCATAAATAAAATCTTCTTTACTGAAGGAACACTTAGTACACCAGCTGACAATAGACTTCTGACTTGACTGGACAGAATCTGTGCTGAGGGCTTCAGAGGTAGACTAATAGTGTTGAAAGCTCAGAGTAAGCTCAGAATAGCGGAGTAGAGGTGGTGTAGTGGAGAGGAGTTTGTCTCAAAAGTCCCGACCCAGTTTAGAAATGTGCTATGCCGGAACTTTAAAGAAGAAGGAGAATACTTGAGAGTACTTGAGAGTAGAAGAATACTTGTGCCTGTGTTTTGATACCACCTACTGCCCTGCAGTGTTGGGTGACCTGTCCTAACAAGGTGACTCAAGCCCCAGTCCTTGTTACCTGAGTTGAGCAAGGTGGCCAAAGTTACCTGGTTTACCTGCGCTGCAAGATACAGTACGTAGGCTTCTAGCAACTTTGCTCTATCCGGATCAGTTCCTCTAGTTGTAAGATACTGTCCTGCACCTTAAGAGACATTCGACAGCGTAGGCTGGGATGATGCCTGACTTGTCCTCTCTTGAGTGGTTTAGCACTGCATACTTAGAAGAAGTGTTGCTTTTAAGAATAGAGTCTCTACGTCTCCTATGTGTGTCTGTCCACTACCACACTCCAGATTAGACTACAATGGACTGAATAAGTTAGGGTGTGCACTTCCTCTCCCCATGTAACAACTTCCTACAGGGTATGTAATAATTCCTGTAAGTGGTGGAGAAGAAAGTGTAGAAAAGAAGAGGATAGACATAGGTGGAGAAAAGGAAGAGCTCTCATTGGTGCACAGATCACTAATAAAAAATAACCCCTTGCTCACTACAGCTGTGCATTATACGGGTACAGAGATACATACACACATAGATACACACATCTAGTGGCAAAATTTAGGCATTACTTTATTACCACTTTACAAGGAGTACAGGCTTTTGCGAGGGGTGTACAGCCTAGTAACACACGTGGTGGGACACCACATTTGGTTTTGTTTTATTCACGATTAATCGGCCAGCCTTAGTCGAGACCTTCGCCAGCAGAATTCAATACTTAAAGGGCAATGCCCTTAAAGTAGTTGCTCTGCTTTAGCTGCTTAAAGGGAAACTATCAGCAGGTTGGAGTAGATATCTCCCTATAGGACACTGAAGGTATGTATCTTACCTTGATTTTCAGCGCTGTTTTTGGGAACATCGCTATTTATTTCATATATAAATAAGGGGCGGGGCTGCAGACACTTTGGAAAGTACAGAGCCTGAAGCAGGTGTGAGCAGCTCGACCTCTACCAATCTGATATGGATCCTAATTATAGGTCATCAATATGATAAAGCACTTTAACATCATTGGGGGGAAAAAAACACACCAATCTTCTATTTGAAAGTAGAGTGTAATTCAGCAGCTACCCACCAGGGGGCAGCATCAGAGCATTACATTGTGTTCTAACATTTTCTGCACTGTAAATAGATATTTAGTATGGCAAGCAGGATTTGAAATATAAAAAGGTCCCATTCACTAAGTTTCCAGTAGACATGTAAGGTGATACAAAATAAAGTAGACCAAGCGAGGCTGCGAATCGTTATATACCCCTCGCTTCTGTGTGTCATATTAATCTGATCATAATATTCATGAATCAGGAGGCTCTGGATGAACTTCTTCCAGCTTACTCATCTCCTGCGGCTCCGTAGGAATGAATAGAGCCGTGGGTCTTGTGCCGTACCCTCAGCCATATTCATGACACAGACGCCAGGGGCCGATACGGAGATGGCCGGGGGGGTTCGGAGATCAGAGCACCCCGTGATCTCTTACTTGTCCCCTATTCTGTAAATAGGGCACAAGGTAATTTTTCTTGGAATACCCCTTTAAGACTAGCGTGGTGAACTACTTTAGGAATGTATGCAGGGAAGCTATCTATAGGGCCCCACTGACCAAAGAGACACTGTTTTTAGCTATGTGGAACCCTAGTGTCCTGCCCAGTGTGTCTCCAGCTGCATTGTAGTTGTTAGGCACGTAATCCCCCATATTTGTTCTTTTATAGATTTCGCTGTATGTTACATTTTCACCTTGCAGTCTGTCTCCCATTTAAAGGGGTTATCCACAATTAGATAAGCACAGCTACTTTCTTGCAAGCACAGCGCCACCCCTGTCCTCAGGTTGGTTCCTTGTGGTTACTTTCCTCCCGACCAGCCTTAAAGCGACTCTGTACCCACATTCTGCACCCCTAACCGCTTGTACCGTCAGACATCTGGTTTTAATCCAAGATCTGTCCTGGGGTCCGTTCGGCAGGTGATGCAGTTATTGTCCTAAAAAATAGCTTTTAAACTTGCAGTCCTGTGTCAAATTGGCGTGGCCTAGAGTGTGTGTGCTCTAGGATTGCAACGCCCCTTCACCCTCCTCATCATTAGGAATGACCCCGGGTAGGATTTTTCCTATTCATCACTTATCTGAACACAGGACAGGTGCATTAACGATCCAGCTCATGTGCAGTGTTCACACAGATGATATATAGGAGAAATTGTTCTGAGGGGCATTTCTAATGATGATGTGGACGGGGAGGAGGGATGGAGGGGTGTCGCAATCCTATGACATGGGTACTCCAGGCCACGCCAATTTGACACAGGGCTGCAAGTTTAAAAGTTGTTTTTTAGGACAATAACTGCATCACCTGCTGAAAGGACCCCAGGACAGATCTTGGATTAAAAGCAGCTATCCGAAGGTAAATTCTTTCCAGTCTGATGGTCGGGTGTGGTGGTCGGGGTGCCTAAGGGAGAGTTTTGGTGGTCACCCTGCCAGGTCTGCTGGCACGGTGGTGTGGTAGCTGAGTGGGTCTAGGGTCACTTGGGCACTTGTCACGGTAGCCAGGAGTGGTGTAGGACCCACCCTGGACAGTTTAGCACCAAGGCAGCACATCAAGAAAAAGGTTAACCCAAGTGTACAGG
Source organism: Dendropsophus ebraccatus (assembly GCF_027789765.1). NCBI lineage: Eukaryota > Metazoa > Chordata > Amphibia > Anura > Hylidae > Dendropsophus > Dendropsophus ebraccatus. Next base: position 175,849,531 of record NC_091456.1, read on the forward strand.
TGTGTGGGTGCGGGTGCACAAGGAATAGGCCAGAGTCCAATACTTAAAAAGAATAGAACAATTTACTTAAGAGTACGTAGTGCAATACAAGAAAAGTTCTACTGATAAGAATACAGTCACGTGCAATACAAAAAGAATACAATCTTGTGAGTGAGCCAGGTGTTAGTAGTTGAGGTAGAGATAAGGTGCTTTACAGAAGAAGTAGCTTTGCAGTAGAGAGAGTAGAGCAGAAGGGCTGCCTGAGGGGCCTTGTCCAATGTAGAAGTGTACTCTGCCTGGAAATGTAGAGGTGTGTAAAAGAGAAAAAGGAAAGAGAATACGTGTACTCATCGATGACCTCTAGTCTGACCGCCTTTTGCCCCCTAGTTGTGCACTACCCATAATAGGTAGGTAATACGAGCCCCAGGCCTTGTTATCTGGTCTAAGCCAATTTCCAAGACTTCCTGGTTGTCTGGCACTGCGCAGTGGAATACGTAGGCTTTCCGTACCTTTGTTCCACTAGGGTCAGTTCCTATGACTGAGGAGGTAACTGTCCTGCACTTTGTAGAGCGGTTTAAGGCGTGAAAAAGGTGTTCCCTGTATGTCTTCTCTGCTCCTGTAGAGTTCTAGCACTGCATAGCGGTTCTGTTGCTTATAAGAAAAGAACTGTGGTTGCTTAGTTATGCCCCTGTCAGAGGACCTGGCCAAAACCAGGCCCTAGCTTAGCTTTAGTAGAGACCTGTCTGTTGTGCTCCCTCTTACACTGAATACAAACTACAGACTGACTAACTCCTCCCACCAGAAACTAAGTCCTAACTACAGGGGTCCGTATAACCCTGCCTGTGATTGGTGGGCTGTGTGTTTGCAGAGAGAAAGAAAAAGGAAGATGGTCCAGAAGAAGGAGGGAAAGCACCTGCACCTGTGAGTGAGTGAAAGACAACATGTGACACACAATAGTTAACCCTTTGGCAGACTTCAACTGTGAATAGAATAAGTTACATGCAAACACAGTAGTGACACCTAGTGGGAAAAAAGACTAACTGCAGTGGATACCTCATCCCACTTGTGTGAACCAGAGAGTTACCTTACTCAGGTACAATAAAGGTTTAGGTGCCCGTACTAGGTCTCCACAACAGTGCTCTTTGCTGCCACCTCTGTCTATGTCAAGAACTGTCCAGAACAGTAACAAATCCCCATTGAAAACCTCTCCTGCTTTGCTCCCCATCACCCAATAATCAACATTTCCTTTGTTACATCTGAATGTCACCCCTGAGGAGCGCATCTCACAGAGGTCATTCCTCTAGACCGGCTCCTGGTTATTTTATTATATTTTCTTATCTCCCCAGAGGGGGAAAATCCAATTTGCAATGACTTCATTGATTACCGCCATATAAATGCCATCTCACCTATCCACACCAAGGGCAGCGACTCCCTAACCCTCATCCTATTACTCTATTCATTATGTTCCTACTACATGGCCTATTCCAGAGTACTAATATCTGCAATGAAGAGACTAGTATAAGATAGTAGATATACTGTATGACACATTCAGTGCAACAAAGTGCGTTACACAGTCTAGATCAACTACAGCAACATAATATGTTATCCTGCATATCCTTGTCCATAATATAATACTTATATTCTTGTATATATGAGGCAATATTATACAATAGTTATATTATTGTATAAAGGAGTAGTATTATAGTGGTTATATTCTTGTATATAGGAGCAGTATTATAGTAGTTATATTCTTGTATATAGGAGCAGTATTATAGTAGTTATATTCTTGTATATAGGAGCAGTATTATAGTAGTTATATTCTTGTATATAGGAGCAGTATTATAATAGTTATATTCTTGTATATAGGAGCAGTATTATAGTAGTTATATAAACAGTGAAGACAGAGGTCCGGGCACTCACCGATCTTCAGGAATCTTTATTCAGGCACAGTATACATCAGGGAAGGGAGGACAGGTGAAAGTGCGGGCGTACGCTACCCCGGAGCACCCCGTTGGAATTTCTGTGTCACTGCATACCCTCCTGCTATCACAGCGTCAGTGGTGCCGACCGCATTCTGCTTTAGAGATTATAGTAGTTATATTCTTGTATATAGGAGCAGTATTATAGTAGTTATATTCTTTTATATAGGGGGCAGTATTGTAGTAGTTATATTCTTGTATATAGGAGCAGTATTATAGTAGTTATCTTATTGTATATAGGAGCAGTATTATAGTAGTTATATTCTTGTATATAGGAGCAGTATTATAGTAGTTATATTCTTGTATATAGGGAACAATATTATACAATAGTTATATTATTGTGTATAGGAGTAGTATCATAGTAGTTATATTCTTGTATATAGTAGCAGTATTACAGTAGATATATTCTTGTATATAGGAGCAGTATTATAGTAGTTATCCGACATGGAGAGAGAGGAGCGGCTGCACATCACACCTATGGCTGATACTAATGCTGCTAAACCTATTTTAAAAAACCAACTTCAGGATGTTGGAATATGAATTGATCAAGCCATATCGCCCCATGTACCAACGTGCAGGTCCCCTGGTTCACACGGGTCCCTACGCTAACTCCACACCGTATCGGTTAGCAACTGCCAACCCTGCAAAGAGTTCACATGCAGGGAAGGGAGGCCATGGAATGGCCCTGCAACCCCAATGTCACAGGACCAAACCCAAAATGCCCCACCAATTCCCAGCCGACACCATTCATACTTGTGTTGTTTGGGGGCAGCCTTCTCCGCCGGTGGTGCCGGCTGGGTATTGGTGGGGCTTTTTGGGTCTGGTCCTGTGACATTGGGGTTGCAGGGCCGTTCCATGGCCTCCCTTCCCTGCATGTGCACGCTTTGCGGGGTTGGCGGTCGCTGCCCGACACGGTGTGGAGTTAGCGTAGGGACCCGTGTGGACCAGAGGACCTGCGCGGTGGTACACGGGGCAATATGGCTTGATCAATTCATATACAGACACTCTGGTGTTGATTTTTAATATAGGCCTAGCGGCATTGGTATCAGCCATAGATGGGATGTGCAGCGGTTCCATTCTCTCCAGTTCGTATTATAATAGATATATTCTTGTATATAGGAGCAGTATTATAGTAGTTATATTCTTGTATATAGGGGGGCAGTATTATAATAGATATATTCTTGTATATAGGAGCAGTATTATAGTAGTTATATTCTTGTATATAGGAGCAGTATTATAGTAGTTATATTCTTGTATATAGGAGCAGTATTATAGTAGTTATATTCTTGTATAGAGGAGCAGTATTATAGTAGTGATATTCTTGTATATAGACAGGGCCATACTAACAGCTGCTGCTGCCCTAGGCACTATATCTGAAGAAGCCCCATCTTGGGGAGCGTGGTTTCTCTACATGTAGAAACCTTAAATCGCGTTTTTCATGGTTTTTAACTGCTTAAAACATAAACAAATTTCCACACTGAATCAATGATTAGAGTAGGGTGGGTAGATTGGTAGGTAAGAGCTCCAGGTGTCACATTTAACACCGCCACATCAGACCTGAACAACACCGTCATACTGTGACTGGATAACACCGCTTTACCAGACCTGACCAATACCCCCATACTGTGACTAGATAACACCGTCATATCCTCCCCTCTCCCCCCTTTAAAAAGACACCATATTTTTTGGCAAGTCTGAACAGGAGGTGGGGTACTAAAAAAATGAAAGCAAAAAAAAAGGTGTTTCCTTAACCCCTGCAAGGTGCTGCCCTAGGCACCGGACCACGGGTGCCTAGTGGTATATACAGCCCTGTATATAGGAGCAGTATTGTAGTAGCTATATTCTTGTACATAGCAGTAGTAATATTCCAGGCCCATATGTGGAAACAAATCCACTAATGCCTAACAAATCCACTGTAAAACCAAAACAATCTGTCAGGTGTGAATACACAACAGAAACCAGACACAAGTGAATGGATATCAGCTGTATTTTGTATGCTAACACAACATTGTTACAGATAAACCAACATGATTGATGTATGGTATGAACTAGCATGATTATGGTAGAGCGGTTAGTACTTTGGTTTGTTTATGTGTTATCTAACCAGCCGTGATTTCCTTTTGATCATCTTTAAAGAAAGGATTTCCTCTGAATCATCAAATATTTCAAAAATTAATAACGTGGAGGATCATCAAACAACCAGTGCCAGAAATCAGGTGCAATTTGCACTACATTTTTATTATGTTTTAGATATCTTTAAGATAGTTTTGCAACACATTTAATAAAGCTGTGTGCTTTATAGGGAAGTGGGTGTGACCTAGTAGTGCACATTTTTGTATAAAAGTAACCCAACTAAATAAAAGGTGCAAACTACACAGTCAAAGCCACTGACAAAATGTGGTGTATTCTTACACTGTCTACAGTGGTAGGGAACCTGCGGCCCTCCAGCTGTTGCAAAACTAAAATACCCATCATATCTGGAGAGCTAAAGCTTTGGCTCAAGGGCCACAGGGCCGCATGTTCCCACCACTAGCTAAGAATAATCTACATTTTCTACTGGCAATGGGTGGGTGCAGCATCGCTGCTTCTGGTTGTAAGGGTCCTCTTACACCAAACAATTATCTGTCACAAATGGCTGGTTACTGGCCATTCCGGACAATAATTGGTTGGTGTAATAGCGCCTGTTAAAAGACCACGATCAGCCGACATGCTGATGCTTGTACGTGTAATAGCACTGGAAGTGAGCAGGGAACAAGGTGGAAGGTCAGCGCTCACTTTTTCTTCTAGATTGTGCCATGTAATACGGCCCTAAGTGCTAGCAAACTAATAAACATATAAGTAGATGCAACAGGACATGGAAAACAGCATGTCCGGGGGCAGCATAACCAGTCTGTCTGGTTCCCCTTAAGGCATAAATAGGCCGCCATCACCAGCCAGCAAAAATCTAATTGGCAACCTGTCATCCACCTGGGGGAGGATGCGATTACATAATTTGCTTACTACCTTATAGCCATAATGTCACTTAATGCTGGCTTCACTCCCCTACAGATTGCCAAGGCCTCTTACAGACCCTTCTCAAGGCCAACAGTGAAAATGTTTCAAGTGATTTAAGTCAGGTGGGCACTATCTCCTTGAAAAAGTTCAGATACACCACCCACCAGTATACAATGACATATTGCCATCCGTACCCAAAGGACACCATAAAAGAACATTATGTCCATGTTATTTGTGTCACAGAACTGGTTCAGGTGTCGGGTCTCGGGCATGCCACTGTACATTAAGGTGGATTATCTCAAACCACAATAGGCAAATCCCATGCAATAGCTCTATAAGGTTGACCTGGTTCTTTTTCATAAAGAAAAAACGCATTGTTTTAAAAAAAAAACTGAGAATTGGGATTGGAGGAGAGACCCGTGTGATGCCTAACTGCAATACTCGTCCACTTCCGTGATACTACTCAGGTGTAGGTGTATACAGGTGAGATGTAGATACCTGCTTTGGCCGGCTTTGCTGTCCCCAATGGTCTTTAACCTCGGGGAAAGTTGAGGGTCACATGGGCACTTGTCACGGTAACCTGGAGTGGTAGCAGACCCACCCAATATGTTGGTACCGCCACTCACAAATAACCCCGGTGTTCGTGGGTGCAGGTGCTGACAGATTTGACAGAGTCTCATGCGTTGAGTAAAAATATAATACTTTACTGGATAAGGCTTGAGGTGAACAGTACACGTAATGCAACAGTACAAATCTTGACTCAGTAAATGCTGTTGCTTTTGATAGTTGGTGCTTTGTAGAAAAGAGGAGAGGAGTTGCCAGTAGAGCCCTGCCCAATGTAGTATCTGTGCTCTTCCGGAACAAGTGTGTAGAAAGAAGAAATAGGTGATATTCGTACTCACAGATGCCTAGTTGTGTCTCTGAACCTCCTATGCCCCCTAGTTGCGATGTACCTGTCCTAGGTGGGTAATACGAGCCCCAGTTGTCGGTTTTCTGTGTGTAGCACTTTCCCGAGACTTCCCAGTCATCCTGTGCTGCGCAGTAGGATACGTAGACCTTTTCCCTGGCAGCTTTGTCCCACTGGGGTCAATTCCACTGGTTTCAGGAGACTGCTCTACATATTTTAGAAGGGTTCCTGGCGTGGGCAAGGGTTTTCCTAGGTGGCTTCTCTCCCCTAAGTAAAGCTTAGCACTGCATCTTTGTTCTAATTACTTGCATCGAAGATAAAGTCCTTAGTTACTGTCTCTGTCCCTGTCAGAGGTCCTGGCAAAAGCCAGGCCCTGGCTTAACTTCTGCAAGAACTGGTCTGTGTTACATCCTCTCACACTGAAAACTAGTTAGTAACTTGTTTAAACTACAAACATTACCTATCCACATTCCAGGGCTGCTGCTGCGGTCCGCTTCTCCACAGGTCCCGCGCGCTCTAGCTACAGCGAGCGGGACCCGGGGAGAAGACCGTAGGAGCAGCCCTGGAACGTGGATAGGTAATGTATATCGTCAGTCGCTATTACACGTAGCGGTGCACGGTCGGCGCCCGACGAAAGTAGGTCAGAACCTATATCAACTATCAACCAATGATAGTTGTCATCGGCTGATCGTTGTATTTATTACATGGAGCGATAATCGGCCGAATCAGGCTGATTTGGCCGAATATCGTTCCGTGTAATAGTACCCTAAGTGTCTGAGAGGAAAGATAGGATAGGTTGGAAAGAGCAAGCACCAGTGACTGGTCAGCACACAAACATGTGATATAAAACAGTTAACCCTTGCCTCCAGCTGTGTATAGAAGACACTAACGGCAGTGGTGCCACCTAGTGGGGAAAACAAAGTACTACACCTTCCACTTGCTAACCTGAAAGAATGACTTACTCAGGTGCTCTATACAGCACCTGTGGTATGACACCACACCCGTCACTACTAAAGAACAGTGGGCCTGCACTGACTAATGTTTGGATATGTTTGATATTAATGACTAATGTTTGGATTTGTTGGAAAATGACTATTGTGGAACGGACCTGTCAAACTGTTCAGGTTTGGCAACGTTCTCCAAACCCAAACACTCTGCATTTAATTGCCCATGGCAGAAGAAGTTGAATGCCATCCTAGGGAGTCCTGGAGAATATGGATACAATCTATGACTGTATCCATGTTTTCCTGCACCCTCTAGGGCACCATCCAACTTCTTCAGCCACCTGTAATCAAATGCTGAATGATCGGACTTGGGCATGCTGGAGCCGCACTCATCTCTAGTGGGCTCCAAGCAGACCCAAAAGCTTTGGACCCTACATTAGAGGTCATAGAAACACAGAGGAGACCCTCGGCTATGGTTGATAGTAATACAGAGGAGACCCTAGGCTAGGGGTCATAGTATTAAAGTGGAAACCCTTAGCTAGAGGTCATAGTAACACAGAGGAGACCCTAGGCTAGGAGTTATAGTAATTCAGAGAAGACCCTACACTAGGTGTTATAGTAATACTGAGGAGACCCTAGGGTAGAGGTTATAGTAATAAAGAGGAGACCCTACACTAGGGGTTGTAGTAATACATAGAAGACCCTACACTAGGGGTTGTAGTAATACATAGGAGACCCTACACTTAGTGTTATAGTAATATTATAATAATACAGAGGAGATCCTACACTAGGTGTTATAGTAATACAGCGGAGACCCTACCCTAGGGGTTATAGTAACGCAGAGGAGACCCCAGACTAGGGGTCATACACACTATGACCCTACAACAAATCTGTGAATTTTATTCTTTTTTTCTTTTGATTACATTATGACAAATGGCAGCTATACATTCATGCTCATTTTGCAGTTGCAATAAATCACATTACAATATTGAGTTACAATGTATCACTGCCAATGGAATCCTTTGGGGAATCTCACTATTTGCCTGCAAAAACATTCTAATATATGCAACAATATAGGCAACATTAGCGGAGATAATATATATACAGTATACGGATCCTGCAGAAACCTGATCTGGACTCCGTAAATAACACAGTTTTATTTCTTTTATTTTCCCCAAACCACTATTGTGACCGAGGCCTAATCTTTGCACACCGTGAAGCCTTTTGTGTGGAAACCTGAGTGGCCCTGCCGGATCATGTTTCCCGGCCATGGCTGCAGAGGTAAAAGCTTCATTATTCCAGGGATGGCCTGCAGGCAGCCGGAGCTCCTTTGTGTCAGCCCAGGCCTGAGCTTCCTTCCTCCACAAGCCTAGGACGCCCTCCCTCCCATGACAGCCTCATCAAGCTCTCTATATTGTCCTGGAGAGATCTGCAGGTAGGTGGTTGCAACCAGAACGTTTCCTATGAGGGGTTGTGGTGGCCATTACTAACACATAATATCATTCTGTGACATTGCACCATCATTGTTTATTATGGGGGATGGGAGGAGGAAGACTTTTCTATCTGCAGATATTCTAGAAGAAGATATCATGAGCCCTGGCTGCTTCAATGTCTTCCATGTAAAAAGTCAGCGTTGCTAGGTAACGCCTGCACTAAATCTGTAACCGTTTGTGTACCGTTCCGACTCATTTTGCGCCCATTTCTTATTTCTAATAGGTTTTATATTTACGGAGCTTTTGCGCCGATGTATCCAGATCACATTTACCTCTAATTATAGATGTATCGCACTGTAATATAAATAGTTTCTATGTGTAGATGCAGGTAAAACAAATCCCCATCCCCCCATTCATGCAAGAATTCTTCGCCCTTCCCCCCATCCTTAGGGGTTTGCTTTGTGCATGTGAATGAGCTGCTTCTTCTTGTGCAGCTTTTCCTGTTTTTCCTACATGAGCAGAAGGAAAATGGAGCTGAAGATGGAGAAGCTGGTGCAGCACTAGGCCGGGGTCTGCTCCATTATGTAGGCCCAGATGTTATGTATCACGACCACTGTAAGGTATCCGAACATACATGACGTGTGATATGCACAATGCAGAACATATATGACGTGTGATATGCACAATGCATTATGGCATGCACGTGTGATAAAATGGAGTCATAAGGGCATAAAGACATGGTGCTCCAACAACACCCAGTATATTTTTGGTATCATGGACACAGGACCCAGTCCGATGGCCATATGTTCGGGACATCAGACTTGTGGCCAGACCCTGGAGATTGTGTCACATGTCTCCATTACAACTAATGAAAGTGAATCTAAAAGTTGCTACAACCAGCAATCCACCGTGGATAGTTTTTTTGGTCATGATGGCAGTAACTTGCACGCCGCAATACAACCGCATACTTTTCATTAGCTGCAATGCAGTGTGCACAGTCACAGCCATAGTCGCCATGTAGCCGTAAAGTTACAAAAAAAACAGCTACTTTATAGATTGTAAGCCCTCACGGGCAGGGTCCTCTTCCCCCATGTACCAGTCTGCTATTTGCCTTCATGTAACATGTTTTTGATCTTGTATTGTTCCAGTTTGTTATCCCTATCGCTTGTATAGCGCTCTGGAATTAAGAGCGCTCTATAAATAAATAATACTTTCTCACAAAAGAGCGCCAACCCCCGGCCTCAGATTGTGTGCGGTATTACAATTGATCTCCATTCATTTTAATGGAACTGAGGTGCAAAACCACATCCAAACTGAGGACAAGGGTGGTGCTGTTTCTGGAAGGAGGCAGCCTTGTTATTGTAAGCCTGGATAAGACATATGTACATCACTCCTACTGGAGACCCTGGTATGAGCAGAGAACTAAGCAAGAACTACTTGTCTAGAGTACTCATGCGCCCATATATTACATGGGAGGCCATTTACTTATGTCTGCTTGGCATTTTTATGGCTTCCTATAGAAAACAGTGGCCATACCTCCTGCACAGGGGGCTCTGACAACAAAGGCCTTTGTTTAACCCTTTTGAGATTCCAGATTGTATTATAGGAAACAACGTTCTGGACTAACAGATGTCAGAATAACAGTAATATTGCATAGTAACCTAGTAGACAAATGAGCCATATACTATATAAGATTAGAGAAATCAGCACCAAGGAACCCTATTTATAAGACTGTATTAAAGGAAAAACTGGGCTTGTTGCCCATAGCAACCAGTTGGCCCTTTGCTGACATTTCTATGAAAGCTGATCTTTGGTTGCTATGGGTGACAAGGCCTGGTTTGCTCTTAGTTTTGATAAATGAGGCTTCATTGTATGAACTAGGCCTCAAATCCCCCAAATGATCAATACTGGACAAACATACCTGACAGCCTCCAATATGTCCATAAGGCTCCCAAAAAGAAGAGCTTACAAATCACCTGGGCTCTATGGCCTAACTTAATACTGATGAGTCTGTACTAGTATATGGAGTCTGGTCCAGGGTCCGTACTAGTATATGGAGTCTGGTCCAGGGTCTGTACTAGTATATGGAGTCTGGTCCAGGGTCTGTACTAGTATATGGAGTCTGGTCCAGGGTCTGTACTAGTATATGGAGTCTGGTCCAGGGTCTGTACTAGTATATGGAGTCTGGTCTAGGGTCTGTACTAGTATAGGGAGTCTGTACTAGTATATGGAGTCTGGTCTAGGGTCTGTACTAGTATATGGAGTCTGGCCTAGGGTCTGTACTAGTATAGGGAGTCTGTACTAGCATAGGGAGTGTGGTCCAGGGTCTGTACTAGTATATGGAGTCTGGTCTGCAGCCTGTACTATTATAGGGAGTCTGGTCCAGGGTCTGTACAAGTATAGGGAATCTGGTCCAGGGTCTGTTACTAGTATATGGAGTCTGGTCCAGGGTCTGTACTAGTATAGGGAGTCTGGTCCAGGGTCTGTACTAGTATAGGGAGTCTGGTTTGCAGTCTGTACTAGTACAGAGAGTCTGGTCTGGGTTCTATATCAGTTTAGGGGGTCTCTCTATTTAAGGGGCATCAGTATTAAAGGATGTGTCTGTATTTAGTGGTCGGGTTTGTATTTATTTGGGGGTTCAGAGTCTGTATCAGTTTAATGGTTCTGGTTGGGGGCCTTTTTAAGGGCCCTATTCCACGGGACGATTATCGACGATTACGATCGCTATTGCAAAAGACCTGAAATCGTTCACCCATTTACATGGAACGATAATCGTTACTCATGATCGTTCTTGTGGTCGTCTTGTTGTCGCTATTGCGTTTGTCAATACTGCGAACGACCGAACGTCTTATTCAATGTGAACGATTTGCGAACGAGCAACGATAAAAATAGGTCCAGGTCTTATTAAATGATCAAAAATTTCTTGTTCGGTCGTTAATCGTTAACTCCTATTCAACCGAACGATTATCGTTTAGATTCTAACGATAATCTGAATGATAATCGTCCCGTGGAATAGGGCCCTAAGTTTAGAGGGTTTAGGGTTTGGCTTTATTTATAGGAATGGGGTCTGATCTGGGGTGTATATTACTTGTGGGGCCTGAGGTCTATTTATTTAGAGGGTCTGGTCCAGTGAATGTTTTTAGAGGGTCTGGCATTGGTATGGGTCTTTGTTTTGAGGACTTGTTTGGAGTCTGTATTTATTTAGGGGTATGTGGTCTGCATTAATTTGATGGGTTTGATCTGGGGGTGTACATAAGTTTTATGAAGTTTTGGGTCTATATTTGATTAGAGGGTTTACATTTACTTAGGGCACATTCGCGCGACTTATAACATAACTGTGTGGTTTTGGTTTTATTTCTGTATCAAAAACTACACAGGGAACAAGGAATGAAGATTCCGGATTATGACAAATCCATAATCCTTTATTTTCACAATTAACATAAAAATAAATGCCATCGTCCATTCTTATGATAACCCCCTTTAAATTTCCTCCCAGCTGTAAAAGGAGCCTTCCACACTGCAGCAAGATCTGGTGACGTGGGGGCCTGCTCCACTCTGCTCCGTCCTTCCCTGCAAAATCCTTTATTATCAATGCAGGTTAAACGGTTAATGTTCCTAAGTGGGGGGAGGGCAATAATGCTAAAATATTGCTAGAATTAGATGAGGAAAGGCCTATGATTTTGGGACTAATGGCTTGTATCCTAGGGATGCCATAGCCCCTTTTATGTAGGGTGTCCAGATCCAGCTGGAACTGGTTTGAGGCAGATCAGATTCATGAACAATGCAGTGACTGAGCTGCGTTGGGATAGATCCTACATGGCAGGGAGAAGAGATTGCAACAAGGTACCTCTTCCACTCAGTATGCATTTAACTGTAAGACACACAGCACTGGTACGTGACATTTGCAATAATAAAAACACATTATTGTGTGTGCCTACACCGGGCGGGCGGACGGGCGGCCAGGGTCACATTTTATATTCTGCTGCAATAAAGCTTAGATTTTTCTAGAAGCAATGAGGGGCTCAAAAAAAAATCTCAGAGATAGCAGCAAATTGCACAGGTAGAAAGCGAGGCGGGAAACGGGCAGATGTAAAAGATTTTGAGTTGCATGTTCTGTGAATATTGTGCATGTTGTGTCTGTGCCGGGTTATGCTGCAATATACATATGTAAGTGTAATCTACATAGCAAATGTGCTGTGCCAACAGGCCTTTAACCCCTTAGCCACTGCAGGGCCATATTGAAAGGTCAAAGGGCATGCATGTGGAAGAGGGCATGTGTTCTTTTCAGCTAGGAATTAGCATGTGATCACTGTGAAATGTATGTACTACCAAACCTATATGTCTTTACAAAGGTAGCAGAGCTGAATTTGTCGCTTAACTATTTGGTGGATGCAGTCCTGCTGTAAAAAAAACTGCAGTCCTATGTAAAACTACAGGTAAAACTACAGGGGTCAGATGACAAACTCTGCTCTGCTACATCTGATTACATTGTATGTTACATTACATAGCCAGATGATATATCTTGCATTAAATTATGCACGTTGTATAATACATTACATTATATTAGGTTGTGATATATTATATAGAATGTATAATAATATATGTTGCATTATGTGTGTGTGTGTGTGTATATATATATATATATATATATATATATATATATATCTCGTTACATTATATACTACATTATATTGCATGTACTGTATATGTTGCATTACATTATATTATTTAGTATGGTATTATATTAATTATATACGTCATTCGTTTCAAAGTCAGATTTTCCAAAAACGGTATAAATTGATCCTGTAAATCTACGTTTCCATTGCCTTACTACTCGTCTTTACGTACGTCAACACATCATTTAACAGTCGCCCATTTTAATTCTCTCTCCCCCCACCCACCCCCCCTTTCTCTTCCCTAGGTGTCCATTGTTACACTTTTTGGGAGACGCTGGGGATGAGCGAGGACGTGTGTCCGAATTACGTCCAATTTCCGAGCTGCAAATGAAAAAGAAAAACCTGTCTTGTTAAAAAAAAAAAAAAGTGTGCATGCATTCATGTGAGCCGGCTTGTGCATCTTGTCTATAAGCTGGAGGCCTGGGAGAGACGAGAGAGCGTGGCAATCGAGGGACAACACAGGAGGCAGCTGTAATGAATGAGGAGAAGACAGGAACAAAGGCTTGCACGGCTCTAAGGATGGACCTCTAACGTATTCCGCCTTGGAGAGATCTCCTGGTTACTTCCTAGAACAGGAAATCAGCAGCCCCCCCCTGGTTGACGCTTTAGTCTATTGGCCAGCCCCGGCCTTCTGCTGGTTCTCTCTAATAGCTTCAATCAAGAAAAATGGAGAACAATAGTGAAAATGTCTCCACAATGTGAAACTAGGCTCCTCACCATAAGGCAACCCATAGAGCCTTGGGTAAGTGGTGATAATATTAGGGCACAGCCACTCCATGTTTCTGTTGACCACCTTGTCTTGGGATGAGACTTGCAGTTTTCCATGCATTCCTGTGTATACATTCTCATCAGTGTTTTAGCTAGTTTTTTTGTGGAATAGAACCTGGAGCCGTCACTGTGGATTGTTTTTTTTTTTTTTACGTAACGTTTGGACTTGTAGATATTCTGGGGATGGGAATGATGAGACATGTTATGTGTATTGTCTGTGTGATTGCATACAGCATAGGGGGGGGAGGATTGCAGAGAAGGCCTCTGCTTTTGTCAGACGTTGCTAGCCTTCTGCGTTTCGATTCGTGAGCCTTATGTGTGGATTGTAATGCATGACTCTATGGATGGGGGCATTCTATTAAACCTACCCCCACCACCACCACCTTAGCCTCTGCCAAGGTTCCACGGGGAACCGTGTAGCTGTAATTGGAGACACATGCATGTAGGTGGCTTCACTAAAAGGACACTGGATTGATATTCCAGGGCCTCTTGTTTACTGCTGGCTTTGCAGAGACAGGCCCCTGCCTGGATTTGTCCCTACCCCCCCTCCTCCTTCTTCTTCTCTTTCGCTGTGATTGCCTACAGCTGTATCCGAGCAGGAACCAACATCAGCCCACATGAAATCTGTGTTAGTTTGGCTGGAAGAGGTGACCAGATGACACCAAAAATTAAAAAGCAAATGTAAGTGCCATCTTCCAAAGTCATCACCTTTTTTTTTTTTTTTTACAGATTTTTTCTTTTTACGGTTTTCCTTAAAGGGTTAAATGCAAGAATTAGGGACTGGGCCTGGTGGGGGAGTAGGCCTTGTGTGGGAAATCTAGGCCTTTGTTGTTTGTCAGAGGGGCCTTTGCTATGTTTAACAGCGAGATCAGTATAGGACATTGTAGATAGGTGGCTATGCATGGGTTAAATTAAGGCAGGTCATGGATCAGTGACAATTCGGCAGCTGCGTTTACATCCCCGTCATAGTGTGATGTGTCTCTATGGGTGCCAGGACTGAGAATTCTATTGTCTTCACATGTGCAAATCCATAGCAAACAATCCATTGTGGAGCTTAGATACCACTATTTATCCTACCACCATTTATCCTACAATTGGCTTTGAATGTAATAGTGGGGATTGTCACAATCTAGGCCATGTTTCTATGCCGCCTGATGCTGCTTCTTTGTTCGTAAGGAAATATTAAAATTTCCATTATATTTCTGTGTATAGGTTCAATTCCTATGCAAAATGCATGATTCATCTGTGGTGGCGGAAACGTGCCCTTAGATACACCTTAGATACAGAGATTCCCTCGTGCATGCTTAGCTCTATTGAGCGTGCATGCATTTTCAATAGGGAGAGGGTAATAGGCCACAGTCAGACAATTCCAGAAGTGATTTGTATTCTTTGTGAACAAAGGACCCAACATGTTTCTTCTTTCTTTTGGAACACCCTGATGCAACTAAGATAGTTGGCCTGTCCCACTAAACTGGCAGGGTCATCTGGCTAACATGTAATGGTTTTCCACTGTCATAGTATAAAAACATTCTTTGTCCATGTTGCATAAATCTGGCCATACACATTAAGGCTGGGTTCACACTACGTATATTTCAGTCAGTATTGTGGTCCTCATATTGCAACCAAAACCAGGAGTGGATTAAAACACAGAAGGGATCTGTTTACACAATGGTGAAATTGAGTGGATGGTCGCCATATAACAGTAAATAACGGACATTATTTCAATATAACAGCCATTGTTTTAAAATAACAGCACATATTTGCCATTAAATGGCGGCCATCCACTCAATTACAACATTGTGTGAACAGATCCTTTCTGTGTTTTTAATCCACTCCTGGTTTTGGTTGCAATATGAGGACCACAATACTGACTGAAATATACTTAGTGTGAACCCAGCCTAAAGTTGGCAGAACCTACCAATGGGATCAGCCAGTACAATGTGTATGGGGTCTCCTGAACCCTGATGACAGATGTCAGAGGAGAAAAAGGTCGGGCATGTTAGATTTCAGTTCACGCAATCATTTTGTTCTTGTGAAACTAAGCTAACATGTCTGACAGCAGAATGTTCCTCTCTTCCCTCTCATAGTATATGCATGCTTAATCAAACTGAGCGTGCATGTTTATGGGCTTTCAGTAAGTTTGGCCGATAGAAATTCATCTAAAAGGTATGGTCAGCTTAACATTAGAAAATATATAGAAATTGGGTATAAAAGCAAGTCATAATGGAACATTTTATGCATAAATATATTGGTACAACTGGTGTAAAGTAGAATTGGCTCAGTTGCCCCTAGCAACCAATCAGATTTCACTTTTCATTTTCCAAGGACTCTGTGAGGAATGAAAGGTGGAATCTGATTGGTTGCTAGGGGCATCTGAGACAATTCTACTTTACACCAGTTTGATAAATCTCCCAAATATCTTTTATACTCTTTTAATGTGACCGAAGCTACTTTTCACTAATCTTAAAGGGGTTATCCATGATTAGAAAAACATAAGTGCTTTCTCCCAATAACAGTGCCACCCCTGTCCTCAGGGTGTGTGTGGAATTACAACTTGACCCCATTCATTTTAATGGAATTGAGCTGCAATACCACCCCAAAACTGAAATATTGGTGCTATTTTTTGACCCCTTTCAAAAGGGTTGATCAGCAGATCACTAGGTTCTACTGTGACCTCCAGAGATCGGCTGCTATCTCTAGGTAAATTCAGCAACTAGTGTACAGTTCCCCTGCAGCGCTTCTACAGGTGAAATGAAGTATTACACAGTGCCCATTAAAAACAATAGACTGTCCTTGTAATGCATGATGTGTCTAGTCTTCCAGAGGGTAAAGCTGGCCGTACACAATAAAGTATACCAAACCTGCTGATTTCAGTGGGATTGACCGACTAATGTGTATGGGGGCCTCCTGACTCAGGGGAGTAAGCCGCCATCAGACTCATCTGTCGGGTCTTTCTTCCCATTCCTTATCCAGAATACATGCATGCTTAGCCAGGCTGAGTGTGCATATAAGCATGCGGGGATCAGGAGAGACAGCCCTGTGGCTTTTTCTCGCCTCACTAGCCTTGATTTATATTAATATTGATTATATTAATACCTGTCCCTGTTTGGGTATAAGAAGAGATCTATCAATCAGGGCAGGGGGTAGCCACTGGCATCTGCCCATATGAATCCTGGTTTAGGCAGCTATAAGTGATGCCATGTTTGCTTTAAAGGTGTTATTCATGATTTTTTTAAAAAAATCACAGCTACTTTCTTGGAAATACAGCGCCACCCCTGTCCTCAGGTTGTGTGTGGTATTTCAACTCGGCTCCATTCCCTTCAATGAAACTGAGCTGCAATACCGCACCCAACCTGAGTACAAGTGTCATGCTGTTTCTGGAAGAAAGCGGCCATATTTTTCTAAGCATAGACAACCCCTTTAAGTATTTAGGCACATGCAAACTAAATATAATGGTTTAGTTTGGTTGCTAGGAATGTGGTACATGACAGCCTCTTATAACAGGCCATAGTTGCTGTCGTTAGGTACCATTTCTATAGCAAACAGTCTGTCTCAAATATTTGCTTAAAGGCGAAGAGAAGGTCAAGCAAGTTGTCAGCAGTCATGACTGATACTAAGGGCCCTATTACAGGGATCGATTATCTGCCGAATCAGGCAGATATCGCTCCGTGTAATAAAGACAACAATCAGCTGAGGAGTCGATCGTCTACTGATCGTTGTTCTCTATCAAATTTATAAATCAATAATAAACACTATACTTACCTCTCCACACTCCCCAGTTGTCCTCTTGCTGGTCCCCTGCTCACTGTAGCTGCCACTAAAGCTTCTGAAGAGGTCTCTAAAGTGACAGGCCAATTAACCAATTGCTAGCCGGGGCACTGTCCCATCTCAGCCAGCGATTGGCTGTGCAGTCACTGAACAGAGCTTTAACGGCAGCTGCTGTAATTGAGAAACAGGCAGGAGGACAACGGAGGAGCTTGGAGAGGTAAGTAAAACAATATCTTTGTTATTTTCTATTTAAAGGAGAAGTCTGGACATGTTTAAAATCTGGCAGCCAGCAGGGGCAGGGGGAATATGATCAGGAGTAGGAACTTACCTCTCCCCTTGCCCAGGGTGAGTGACGGGACCGGCCTTGGGACCCCAGCCAGAAGGCATTTTCCTGTGATGAGTTGTGATGATGTCACGACTTGGGGGTGAAAATGTCGTGGAGTGATAGCCAATTTAGCAGATCGGTGCTCGCTTATGGTACTTTTACACGGTGCGATAATTCGCCCGATCGCACGATTAACGATTTTGAATGAACAATGTTTTTTTTATAACGATCAGCATTTAGACGGAACGATACATCGTACGGAAAATTCGCTATGCGATCGTTTTGAGATCGTTTAAGCCTATCTCACGCATAGGTGAAATCGTTGAAAGACTGTTTACACTGAACGATCTGCGAATTTTTTGCGAACGATCAACGATGATTTGTGAACATGTTGGAAGATCAAAATGAACGATTTATCGCTTGTCGTTTGATCGTTCGCTGCGTTTACGATTATTGTTCTAATTCGATCGTTATCGTGCAGATTCGAACGATAAATCATTCCGTGTGAAAGGACCATGACAGTGCGGGGTATTATCATTTGTGACACCCAACTACATCCTGATGGGACACCGCGCATGTGTTCTGGAGGATATTTTTGAAACTTTTGACCTCAGTTTATAAATGTGCCAACAATGGGAACTTATTCCCTCTGAGAATGATCTGTAATTCCTGGTCAGATACATAAACAAGAACTCATTTATTATTGTTTCTTGTACAGAAAGGTGCCCTTCCTTCCTGTCCCTGATCAGAGCAGGGGTACTCAACAACTTTTAGTGGAGGTCCACTTACCGGGGTCTTTAGTCAGGTGAAGGTCCGAGCTAAACATCAGTAGTAAACGGTTTTTTTCTTACTTTTCACAAACAATGTTGAACTATTTACACACAGAATTGATGCTTATTAGTGGGTAAACTGGCGCTCCCAGAGTAGTATATCGCCACCCCTCTGCGCTCCCCCAGTAGTATATAGCCCCCCTGTGCTCTCCTCCAGTAGTATATAGCCCCCATGTGCTCTCCCCCAATAGTATATAACCCCCCTGTGCTCTCCCCCAATAGTATATAACCCCCCTGTGCTCTCCCCCAGTAGTATATAGCCCCCCTGTGCACTCCCCCAGTAGTAGATAGCCCTGTGCTCCCCCCTCCCATCCAGCATATAACATAAAAAACACTTACACTCACCAGGGTCCGGGTGTCTCCTCTTCGCCCTTGTGGCCGCACTGCAGCAGTCACAAGAGACCACTCTCCCCTTGTCCTGGCGCCGGCACTCGAGCACCGATACCAGAGGCAGAGTGCAGCCTCTTGTGACCGCTGCAGCCAGTGAGGGGTGACTGACAGGGAGGGAGCCAATGGCTACCTCTCTGTCAATGCTGCTGCTGCAGCTTGAGGTCCGGACAGCTAGCCTCCGCGGTCCGCGTTCGGACTGTGGTCTGTCAGTTGGGGACCCCTGAGATAGAGGGTATAGGCATCACAAACACTGGGCCCAAACTAGGCCCAAAAGCCCAACAGTCCACTGGTGGTATACCTTTGGTTTCTGCCATAGATTTTAATATTTTTTTAACTTCCTATAGCACAGTTGTAAATGTGTTTCTGCTCAGAAACATATTATTTCCCACTTAGCTGTATGGCGTTAGTCTGCAGTGATTTTAAAAGGCAAAGTTTTTTTAATGAAAGTCAATGGAAAAACCATTATTCCATATGTTAAATGGACTGCAAAAACACAGTGTGAACCCAGACTTACACAGACAGCGGTGTGATCGATAATGATAGATTTTACCGCTGGTCAAGCGATCCGAGGATCAGGGGTTTTACTGCTCGTAGGCAGATCGCTGTCACTTTTACACAGGCCGATCATTGGTCGAATGAGTGTTTCTAGGAACACTCATCACGACAATGGACAATGGACAGGACTCCTGGGTCACTGCTTTCGATCCATAAAGAAAGGTACAATCAGAAATGGCAACCAGAAGTAGCAGTACCACCACCATCATGGGGCACAAGACAATGGAACAGAGGGGTGGATTTACTTTAGGCACTGCAGTTCCCAACTGTGGGGTGCAGATCATCAAAATATGCAACACTTTATTTGTCGGGGTGCTGAGTCAGGTGTGTAACCTAGTCCAGGGCTGTGAGGCCTTGTTCTGCCTCCTCTCACAGGCCTGTCCTGTCTGTCTCTCCATGTCTTCACTCTTCACACAACTCTCCACTAGCTTGACTCACAGGGTTAGACCTAAGCTCCCCCTCCCTTCCAGGACGTTCCTACAGCTTCAGCTCCGCATCCCTTCCAGGACGTTCCTACAGTTTCAGCTCAGCCTCCCTTCCAGGACGTTCCTACAGTTTCAGCTCAGCCTCCCTTCCAGGACGTTCCTACAGTTTAAGCTCAGCCTCCCTTCCAGGACGTTCCTACAGTTTCGGCTTAGCCTCCCTTCTAGAAAGTTCCTACAATTTCGGCTCAGTCTCCCTTCCAGGAGATTCCTACAGTTTTAGCTCAGCCTCCCTTCCAGGAAGTTCCTACAGTTTCAATGAATGGGAAAATTTTTCAGCCATGGCATATCTTATATACCTATATCCTAAATATTGTATATAGGCTATATCCTAAATATTGTATATAGGATAGGCAAAGAGTAACCACTTCACAGTATGAAACAGTCACATAATAACACACATTAACCTAACCATTCCCAATTTGTAGTGACCCCATGGGGCACTGAGATGATATGATGGGAGTTGTAGTTGAGTATATTGTGTACGCCCCAGCTGCATTCTCCCCAGCCCTGACCCCCCTCATCTGGGCCTGCTTGCTCCTGGAATGTGTCCTGCTGTTTCAGTCTCTGCTGACCTCCGCTTATAGCTGTTCACTCTGCCGGTTATAAATAGCTGAACTAGTTTGGGCTCAGTTTCAATTTTCCGTGTTCATAGATAAAATGACAGCAGAGAGGGACGCTGACAGCGCACTGTGCAATGCTGATTTCTAAACTCCTCCATTACTCCAGATGCATGCAACAGCTGCAGTGTAAAACATGGGGGAAGGAACTGCAGCCACAGCCTCTAATGGGACAGGGGGTAATATCTTGCCCCTCATGGTTTCCTACCAGACACTGCTGTCTTCTATTAACTCTTGGTTCACCCGCTGATTGATATGAGAAAGGAGTCAGTATTAAATGGGGTTTTCACAATTGACAGTCATATATTTCCATAGAAGTACCAGCTCCATAGTGGTGTCAGTCACAGATCTTCAAAGTGGTACCCATAGGGCCTATATCAGTACTAGCCAATATTAAAGGGGAACTCTGGCAAAAAAAATCTTTCAAATCAACTGGCCATCATATGTCTATAGATTTGTAATATACTTCTAGTTAAAAATCTCCATTCTTCCAGTACATACCAGCTGCTATATGTCCTGCAGGAAGTGGTGTATTCTTTCCAGTGTGACGCAGTGCTCTCTGCTGCCACCTCTGTCCATGTCAGGAACTGTCCAGAGCAGGAGAAGTTTTCTATGGGGATTTGCTGCTGCTCTGGACAGTTCCTGACATGGACAGAGGTGGCAGCAGAGAGCACGGTGTCAAACTAGAAAGAATACACCACTTCCTGTAGGACATACAGCAGCTGCTAAGTATTGGAAGACTTGAGATTTTTAAATAGAAGTAAATTACAAATCTATATAACTTTCTGAAACCAGTCAGTGTTTGTGCAGGTTCTAAAGCTGGGGGCCCACCGGAGGATTCTTCGGTCCTCTGGTGGGCCAATCCGACAATTGACACAGGGACAGCCAAATATGTAAGTGATGTAAATGTGTATAAGGGACGAGCACTTACTATTGCATTTCATTCACCACCCGATATAGTATGAATCTCCAGTCTTAGGCCTTATTCACAAAACCCACAAAGTTGCCTGTGATCTCTGATCCATGATCATGGCCAATTTTAGGGCCCATCAATTTTTATTGGGCTATTCAGTAGATCCGCATTTTCATGGCGTGAGAAAATAGGACATGTCCTAGGGCGGACCCTGATCACGTCATGGATCCCCCATAGTAATCAATAGAATCCATGTTTTTCATGGATTCCACAGATGTAAAAAGCATGGATGTGTGTCAGCGATTGAATGTTAACTTTATTATAACTAGCACTGTACAATTTTAACAGATCCGCTGAAACAACTGATTGCAAAGTGGATGCAATCACTGATGTTTCCTCACAGATCATGGAGCGTGCAAACTTAAATCACTGTGCTTAAAGGGTACTATCAGCAGCTTACACAAGTCTAACCTGCTGTATGTCCCTATTGCACAGGAGATGCCGAGGAGTAAGGTCTATCTCTAATCTTCATCCTGGTGCAGTTAGTCGTTTGCTCCACAGTCCAGTAAGACCATTAGGAGTACTGTCCACCCCCATAGCGACGGGCCGCCCCTTTCTAATTAAAATCGATGGAGCGGGCCGGCAGGGTAGGCCGGATCAGTGCTACTAACGGTCTTAACGGATCACGAAGAAAACGACTAACGGCGCTGAGGATGAAGTTAAGAGACATATCTTCCTCCTCAGCGTCTCCTGTGCAATAGCGACATATCAGCAGGTTAGATTAGTCTAACCTGCTCATAGTTCCCCTTTAAAAATCCCAGGCTGTGAGAATGAGACCTTAGCAAATGCAGATCTTGAAAATATTACAGTGTCACTGTCGTTTTGTTTTTCTTTTTTGCAGAAATCAATAGTCCAGGCGATTTTAAGAAACTTTGTATTTGGGTTTATTAGGCAAATATGCCATTATCTGCATTCAAAAAGACTTTTTCCAGGTCCCCCCTTCCTCCTCTCTCTCTTTCACTGCTCAATATCAGAAAATCTCGACTCTCTTACATCAGTCGGGCCCAGTGGCGTAGCTACCATAGAGGCAGGGAAGGTGGTTGCTATGGGGCCCGTGGAGGGAGGGGGCCCAGGGAAGATAAGAGCCTCCTGTGTCTTTTTGCTTAACCCCTTATTTACTGCAGTGTGTAAGTGACCCAGTGTTCTCTAACATGCTGCAAAACAAAAAAAAGGGTTAATAAAGAAGACCATTAGCTCTCTGCCTGACTACTCTGATAACCTCTGACCTCTGTTCTCTGAGTTCCTGCAGAGGTCAGGGGTTATCAGTGCAGGAGTAGCAAAGCAGAGAGCTAATTGTCTTCTCTATTAACCCTTTTTTGTGTTGCAGCATGTAAGAGAACACTGGGTCACTTACACACTGCAGTAAATAAAGGGTTAAGCAAAAGGTAATCTGTTCCTGCACCTATGTATATAACCATAGGATTCTGCCTCTGGCCACAAGAGAATTTTTTTAGCCACATCACCGAGTGTGTGTGTGTGTGTGTGTGTGTATATATATATATATATATATATATATATATATATATATATATGCGCATATATATATATATATATATATATATATATATATATATATATGCGCATATATATATATATATATATATATATATATATATATGCGCATATATATATATATATATATATATATATATATATATATATATATATATATAATTATTATTTATTTTTTTTTTTAGTGTGTAGGGGAGGGGGGCCCCATACAGTTTTTTGCTATGGGGCCCCATGAATCCTAGCTACGCCCCTGGTCGGGCCCTGTGTAATCTATTGAGAGGGGAGGGGGGAGGAGGAAGGAGGGAGATCAGTCACCAGCAGAGAGCAGAGAACAAAGGATTACATGGCGGGAACTGTGTGAAAGCAGATATTCAGAGGTCAGAGAGGTCAGTGCTGACTTCAGAGGAGATAGCCCAGTGCTGTAGCTGTAAATTAACTCTTTGTTGTCCTGTTTTGGTGCCTCATCTCCCTCCACCCCTCCCCTCTCCATAAGAGAACAACGAAGACAGGGGGGGGAGCTTCAAACTGCTTTCTCGTGATAAAAATGCATTTTTCGGCTAATAAACCCAATTACGACGTTTCTTAAAATCGCCTGGACTATTTTTTTTTTTTTTGCAAAATAAAAATTAACGACAGGTACATGTTAAGCAATGAACACAAAGGAGAAATTTACTTCCAAAAGGCTGAAGACCTGTATGGACTAAATACTTCTAGTTACAATGGTATCCAGTCTGGAGTTACACAGCTTGTGCTACAGACTGATACATCCGATCTGCACTGATACATTGTAGCTGACAGGACAGCACAGAGATCTGTGGTGCACTTGGCTCACAGAGCATTGCTGAGACCGGACACAATTGTTGCAAATCTCTATTGTGAGAAATATCCAAGGTATCAGCCTCAGGGTGTAAACTAGAATGTTCCCAATGACTGACAACAAACAGAGATTGCATTGTGACACACAGGCGCATATTTATTAGGACCGTTGTTTCATACGCCAAAGGATTGTTGGAGTGGTGTGCACTAAATTTATTAATAGGTGCGTGCATGGCTTCTGATGAGCTCATAACAAAAGTGCATGCCTGCAATAAGAGATTTGTATCTAAAGAAAGCATTACAGAGGTAGTTCACCCCCAAAATTTTTTATTTAAAATCAACTGGTGCCAGAGATTTGTAATTTACCTCTATTAAAAAATCTCACGTCTTCCAGTACTTATCATCTGCTGTATATCCTGCAGGAAGTGGTGTATTCTTTCCAGTCTGACACAGTGCTCTCTGCTGCCACACCTGTCCATGTCAGGAACTGGCCAGAGCAGTAGCAAATCCTCTCCTACTCTTTAGAGTAGACTGAGAAGAATATACTACTACATTTGCCATAAAGCACACTTGTAATGATATGGTCCCACAAGATGATACAATGCCCAGCAAGTACCATGCACAAGTCCTATTAAAGGGGTTATCCAGCGCTACAAAAACATGGCCACTTTCCCCCTACTCTCCAGTTTGGGTGGGGTTTTTAAACTCCGTTCCATTGAAGTAAATGGAGCTTAATTACAAACTGCACCTGAACTGGAGACAACAGTTGCCCCTAGCAACCAATCAGATTCCACTTTTCATTTTCCAAAAGACTCTGAGGAATGAAAGGTGGAATCTGATTGGTTGCTAGGGGCAACTGGGCCAGTTTCACTTTACACCATGTTTGATAAATCTCCCCCTATGTTCCCAATATGGGATTTTTTTTAGCATAAAATGGCGGGTGCCAATAATGATCATGAATGACGGCCATCATTTTGCGCTGAAATCCTATAGTTGGAACATAGCCTAAAGAAGTTATCCATAGCAGCTTTCTTACAAAAACATAGTCACCCCTGTCCCCAGGTACTGTGCGGTATTACAACCCAGCTCTATTCACCTCAGTAGAACTGAGCTGCAATGCAAGAGCCAAAATGAGGACAGGGGTGGTGCTGTTTCTGGAAAAAAGTGTCCATGGTTTTTCTAAGCCTGGATAATTCCAGGCTTAGAAAATCACAGGTACTTTCTTGCAAAAAGAGCGCCAACCCTGTCCTCAGGTTGTATGTGATATTGCAATTCAGCTCCATTTGCTCTATTTAGAACTGAGCTGCAAACCCCAAACTTAGGCTACAAACCCACTTGGCGGATCTGCAGCGAGTCCCCTCGCTGTGTATTTGCAGTGAGACTCGCTGCAGATCCCGGCCCTATACTTTCAATGGCAGACAAACACGCAGCTGGGATGTACATCCCTGCTGCGAGCTTGTCTGCAGCCCACCCCATTAACCCCCGGTGTCTTCAGCAAGCCGGAGCGGGACCAGGTGAAGTATATGCTCCAGCCAGCTGGCCGCCCGCAGTCCCTTTAACACCTCCCGCAGCCCTGGCCGCCCGATCGCCCCACCCCCACCACCGCAGCCCCGATTGCTCGCTCGCACGCACGACCCCCCCCCCCCCCCCCAATCGCCCCCCTGCAGCCCCGCCCGCCTTTCTGTTTTTGTAAGAAAGTAGCTGCAGTTTTCTAATCCTGCATAATCCCTTGAATCTTGGAAGAGCCCCTTTAAAGGGGAACTATCGGTAGGTTAGACGAATCTAACCTGCTGATATGTCCCTATTGCACAGAAGCCGTGGAGGATGACAGTATATGTCTCTTATCTTCATCCTCAATGCTGTTCCCTTGTAATTAGTCATTTACTCCTTGGTCCTGTAAGACTGTAAGGGGCACTGACCCATACCGCTAAACTGCCCAGGCCGCCACTTCTAATCATAATCAATGGTACTCGCCGGCTGGAAGTGGGTCAGATTGTTGCTATTGGGTTAGGCAGTGCTCCTGAGGGTACTATTACACGGAACGATAATCGGCCGAATCGGCCCTATCCGGACAATTATGGCTCCGAATACATTACCTATCCATGGTCCAGGGCTCCTCTGGCGGTCCGCTTCTCCATGGGTTCTGCGCACTGCAGCTTTAGAGCAGCCTGTCTTAGCCGCCGTGGCCAGTGATTGGCTGAGTGGCCTGTCAGCTAAGACAGGCCGCTCTGAAGCTGCAGCCCACGGGACCTGGAGGACCGCAAGAGGAGCCCTGCAGCCTGGATAGGTAATGTATGCAGTTTAAGCAAGGGCTGCAAGGACATTGGTAATGATGTCCGTGCAGCCCTTGTTAAACGATTATCGGGCCCAGTAAACAAGCACTGATCTAGCAGATAGGCGCTCGTTTACAGTTATTATCGGGCCCCCATCGGCCCGTGGAATAGTACCCTAACAGTCTTAGTAAATGACTAAGTGCACGGGAATGAGGATGAGGGTAGGAGACATACAGTTCTCCTCAGTGCTTCCTGCACAATAGTAGGCTATCAGCAGGTTAGATTTGTCTAACCTGCCGTAAGTTCCCCTTTAAACTTTTTGCAATGGCAGGAAAAAAAGTTTTTCCCTAGTTTTGGTTGGCGCAAAGTTAATTTGCAAGCAATGTTTTTTAGAAAGGTAAAAATAAGGTCACCATTAGAGATGAGCGAACCATAAGCACACTCGGGTTTGTCTAAACCCGAGCGTGCGGCATTTTATTACCAGTGGCTGAAGAAGTTGGATGCAGCCCTAAGGAGTGCTGGAAAACATGGATACAGCCTATGGCCTACGTTGTATCTATTATTTCCAGGCAGCCTTAGGGCTGCATCCAACAAGTTCAGCCACCGGTAATCAAATGCCGCACATTCAGGTTGGGACGAACCCAAGCGTGCTCCGTTGGCTCATTTCTAGTCACCATGAAATGTCTGGGGGCGTCATTACTTTGCTTGCCTATTATTTATTGCTGCAGGAGTGAATACTTTCTAAAGCTCTCTGCTGAAGGAGCCTGGCACAAAAGTGTACAATGCCAGAGGGGAAAAAAAAAACCTGGTTGCATGCATAGTTTTTCTTCTGTCATGTGAAGAATGTGCTATGCTCCATCACACTCCGTATGTCCAGAGCTATCAGAAAACATAGTGGAGCGTATCGGCATCTGATGGACTGTGTGACTCCATACTAAGGAGCGGGCCCTGTGCACTTCTCTACAGACTCTGACTATGTGCAGTAAACTTCATTCAAGTCATTCTCCCCCCCCTCTATTTGCAGTGCAGAATGAACGGCGTACCATGCACCTGGTCATCACTCATCCTGCAAGCTGGAGGAGCTTGCTGAAAGAGGCCGCTGCTGCCCATCTGTCAGGATGCATTAAATCCACCATTGTGTACAAGAGGACAGCGATCAATAAACTACAGTAAGTAGCCCTAACTCCTCACGTGGCCACGTTACCTGTATAATGTGCCGTGTTGCCTGACAACAAAAAGGCAAACCTTTTATCATATGTATTTCCACCTTTGAACCCATTAGCTTAGTGACACTAAAGCATTCAAAAGACCAAAAAAAAGCAATGCTGCAAATAGTCTTGCCTTGTGTGTAAAACTTATGAGTCTCCATGGTAACAGACTACAAATAAACCCTGTGTAGCCTGATCCTCTGCGGAAGAAAGAGAATGGTCAACCGGGTATTACATCAGGGATGGGGAACCTTTGGCTCTCCAGCTGTTTCAAAACTACAATTCCCATCATGCCAGGCATGATGGGAGTTGTAGTTTTGCAAGTCAAAAGTTTTGATAAGTTGGAGACTGCGTTTTCAGACCATGAAAAATCAGTAAAAGAGATAGATGAGTGTTCGTATACACCAGGGATGGGGAACCCTGGCTCTCCAGTTGTTGAAAAACTACAACTCCTATCATGCCTGGACAGCCAAAGCTTTAGCTTTGGCTGTCATGGCATGATGGGAGTTGTAGTTTTGCAACAGTTTAAGAGCCAAGGTTCCCTTCCCACTGATTTACATTAAGGGCTGACCAAAACCGTGATGTGAACAGGGACTTATTTTTGTAGTGATATGTTTAGGGGCAGATATTCTATTCCCTAATCTGGGAATGTGAGTGAGAGCTGTAAAGGCAGTCATGTATTCATAGACACACAGCTTAAAGTGCAAACAGTACAGGAAAGGAGGAGGAAACATCACATAGTAAACATTTCACATACACAGAAAAAATGTACGTGGGCTTTACTTCAAGGTCTTCACTTTACTGCAAGTGTACAAGAACGGTCTTGTGCAGCCCCCGGGGGATAAAAATGTGTAATCTCTTTGGTATTCTGGAGAAGTAGAGCGAACCCTGGCAGACAGTCTGGCCTCCTTCCTGTGCAGGAGGGGTGGGGGATGGCGCTTTACCTACATTATAGCACAGGCTGCTCTGGAAGATATGAGATTTCTAAGATGAGCAGAGGGATATGGGGGGGATAAGAGCAACACCACCTTAAGATTAGAAGATGATTTCTTGAGCTATTTCTTATATAGGTTTCTGAGAGAGCCTGGTGAATGCACATGTAGTGGATTTTCAGCAAATTTCCACAAAAAATCCACAAACATTTGCACAACTAGTCTGCACCAAATCACATGGATTTTGCTGTAAGTTTTTTTTTTTTTGCAGAACATAAAAAACATTATACTCACCTCCTCTGGTGCTCCCATGGTGAAATTTTCCTGGTCCCCAGCAGGTCTCTGTACCCAGGCCTCCAGTTCACACATGTGATTGGCTGCAATGGTCACTTGTCGACAGTGATTGCTTGAGGTCGGGTACATAGAG
Organism: Dendropsophus ebraccatus; assembly: GCF_027789765.1. NCBI lineage: Eukaryota > Metazoa > Chordata > Amphibia > Anura > Hylidae > Dendropsophus > Dendropsophus ebraccatus. The sequence continues at coordinate 175,878,322 of NC_091456.1, forward strand.
AGTGGTGAGGGACCAGGGCCGCTTTACCATGCTGATTGGTAAGAAGATTACAGTGTGTGTGTGTTTTTTTTTTTTAATCAGGACTTTTTTGCTGCTTGTTTATCCACAGCTGCTTTTTCAACAATAGCATTTGCTTGTAATTTTTCTTCCCCATTGAATTTTAAGGACTTTAAAGAGCAGTTGTATGCAGTCTAAGCTGTGAGTCCAGCACTGTGGTAAAATCCTATACTTGCCACAACCCCCTGTAGTCTTTCTGAACTTTGTCTATACCCTGGCTCTTTCCAGTCTAACTCAGTCCTCTCTCTTTATAGATTTATATGGACAGCATGAAATCTGATCCCACAGTGAGTCTGTCTCTGCCGATGGATTTAAAGTGTCACTGTCGTGAATTTTTTTTTTGCAGAAATCAATAGTCCAGGCGATTTTAAGAAACTTTGTAATTGGGTTTATTATCCGAAAAATGCATTTTTATCATGAAAAAGCAGTTTGAAGCTCTCCCCCCTGTCTTCATTGTTCTCCTATGGAGAGAGCTAAAGAAAAGACCAAAACAGGACAACAAAGAGTTAATCTACAAATCCCTCACGGAATATCTCTACTGACCATCACCAGTGACCTGTCTGAGCTCGGATTACAGCTGTCACCCAGCTCCATGCCTGTAATCCTCTGTTATCTGCTTTCTGCTGCCGGCTAACTCCCTCCTTCCTCCTCCCCCCTCCCCTCTCCCTAGAGCAGACAGGGTACGTCTCCTGCAACAAGTCACAATTTTCAGATTTTTCAGAGTGGATGAAAAAGAGGAAGGAGGGGGGGACCTGGGAAAAGGCTTTTTACATGCAGATAATGGCAGATTTGGCTAATAAACCCAATTACAAAGTTTCTTAAAATCGCCTGGACTATTGATTCCTGAAAAAAAAAAAAATACGACAGTGACTCTTTAAGTAAAAAATTAGTTTGAGGGCCAGGAGAAATGAGCCTGGGGAGAGTTGTCTGGCAGCGTCTTTTTCCCTTCTCTCCATAGAGAACACATTCACACTTGGCCGAGCTAGCTTAGATGCATGGGCAGACTTATATTTAGGAAAAATGCCTTGAAGGAACTACAAGGTTTTTATTGTCCTAAAGGAGAACTCCAGGGAAAATGTTTTTTCAAATCAACTTGTGTCAGAAAGTTATATAGATCAGCTGCTGTATGTCCTGCAGGAAGTGGTGTATTCTTTTCAGTCTGACATAGTGCTCTGTGCTGCCACCTCTGTCTGTGTCAGGAACTGTCCAGAGCAGCAGCAAATCCCCATAAAAAACCTCTCCTGCTCTGGACAGTTCCTGACATGGACAGAGGTGGCAGCAGAGAGCACTGTGTCAGACTGGAAAGAATACACCACTTCCTGCAGGACATACAGTACAGCAGCTGATAAGTACTGGAAGACTGGAGATTTTTAAAAAGAAGTAAATTACATATCTATATAACCCTCTGACACCAGTTGATTTGAAAGAGAGAGAAAATTGACGGATTCTTTTAGTGAATAAAAATATTAATGACATAGCAAAATTTCAGCTTGTTGTCGCTCAAATTCATTCCCTCTTTATTTTGCATGACAGGATTGAATGAATACAAACGTCTGATCATGGGAGATATGAAGACCCCCGACTTTGATGACCTCCTTGCAGCGTTTGACATTCCTGACATGGTAGATCCGAAAGCAGCCATTGAGTCTGGACATGATGAGCACGATAATCATATTAAGCAAAACGCCCAAGGAGACGACGAGGCTCACGTCCCTTCCTCTTCTGATGTTGGCGTAAGTGTCATAGTAAAAAATGTAAGGACCATTGACTCTTCAGAAGCTTCCGAGAAGGACTCTCATCATTCCACGGGTAACGGATTGCACAATGGCTTTCTTACAATCTCAAACCTGGAACGTTTTAACAAGGAAGGCCTGAAATCCCTTAAGGAAAAAGCAATGGCGTCTGGAAACGTGCAAAAAGACTCCGTGTTCAACCAGTTCAGTCCCATTTCCAGTGCGGAAGAATTTGACGACGATGAAAAAATTGAGGTGGACGACCCCCCCGATCGCATCGACCTGACCACAGGTTTTGGTGCCAATATCTTAGCAGCCTCCGTTTCTCAGCACCTTTACGAAAGAGAGAAGATGCAGGTGGTAGAACACTTGCTGAAATCAAGAAATGCAGCTCCCAGCAATGGCGGCAAAAGCAAAGAGTGCCAAAAAGACTTTGAGACGACCGCTTTAGGTGTTTACGAGTTAAAGGTGAAAAAGGAGGAAAAGCTGAAAGATGGCGCCCAGAGGGGTCTCGATGGAGAAGTGCAATCGGAGAAAGGAGAAGTCAATGGGGAAAGCCTATCACAGTTGAAGTTGAAGTCTTCTGCAAAACTTTCCTCATGCATTGCCGCAATTGCTGCTCTCAGTGCTAAGAAGGCAGCCTATGATCCGAAAGATATGCAATCCGATGCGGAAGAGTCCTCTCAGGTGCCAAAAGACATTAGCGATAGTCCGTCGGCCAAGTGTCCTGACGCCCAGTTGACTGTGCAAAATCTTATTGATGGAACAAAGAAGACCCCTGTGAAACCAAACGATAGCCCCAGGAGTGTCTCTAGTGAAAACAGTAGCAAAGGTTCCCCGTCCTCTGGTGGGTCAACTCCGGCCATTCCCAAAGTAAGAATAAAGACCATAAAGACTTCATCTGGTGAAATCAAGAGGACGGTTACTAGGGTGTTGCCGGATTTTGAGGCAGAAGGGGCTAAACAAAATTCAGATCAGTCGCCTTCTATGGTGGCTTCACCAGTTTTGTCATCCCCTACATCCGCTGCGGCCATGCTTTCTTCTCCTTCAAGGGCCTCCGTGCAAACAAGTCCTGCCACCAACCTGTCTACGGATGTTCCTCCAAAGCAAGTCACCATCAAACCCGTGGCCACAGCCTTCTTACCAGTGTCTGCGGTGAAGACGGCTGGCTCGCAAGTAATAAACTTAAAGTTTGGTAACAATACCACCGTAAAAGCGACAGTAATATCTGCTGCCTCAGTCCAAAGTGCCAGCAACGCTATCATTAAGGCTGCCAACGCCATTCAACAGCAGACTGTGGTGGTTCCAGCTTCCAGTCTTGCCAATGCAAAACTTGTGCCAAAGACGGTGCATTTTGCCAACCTCAACCTGTTGCCTCAAGGTTCCCAAGCTACTACAGAGCTACGCCAAGTGTTGACTAAGCCCCAACAGCAAATCAAGCAAACCCTTGTACCGACCACCATGGTGACGCCAACCAAAAAGGTGTCCAGAGTTCAAGTGGTGGCTTCCTCACAAAGTTCCGTAGTGGAAGCCTTTAATAAAGTATTGAGCAGTGTTAACCCGGTTCCCGTATATGTCCCCAATCTTAGTCCGCCAACCAACGCGGGAATTACCCTGCCGGCCCGGGGATATAAGTGTTTAGAGTGTGGAGATGCTTTTGCCCTCGAAAAGAGTCTCCTGCAACATTACGACCGTAGGAGTGTCCGCATAGAGGTCACCTGCAACCATTGCACAAAAAATCTAGTTTTCTATAATAAATGCAGTCTTCTGTCGCATGCTCGGGGGCACAAAGAAAAAGGGGTTGTCATGCAGTGTTCGCACCTTATCCTAAAGCCGGTTCCGGTTGATCAGATGATTGCTTCCCCCCAGAACAGTGCCCCCACACCATCAACGCCAACTGCTCGGCAAAGCCCTGCGGCAGTGGTGGCACATACGGTGTCCAAGCTGCCCCCTGGAGCTTCCAGCCCTGTGATATCGGCTCCCGTCAGTGCCCCGATCACAACGGCTATGCCTTTAGATGAAGACTCCTCCAAGTTATGCCGGCATAGTCTGAAGTGTTTGGAATGCAACAAGGTTTTCCCTGATGAAACTTCCCTGGCGACGCACTATCAACAAGTGGTGGACGCAAGTAGTCAAGTACGTAACATGTATACTTATATGAGAGATTGGCATGCTCTGTGATTGTGTTCAAATGTACTACTTAAAGGGGTGGTTCACCCAACAAAAAATTATTTTAAATCAACTGGTGCCAGTACTTATCAGCTGCTGTATGTCTTGTAGGAAGTAGTATATTCTTCCCAGTCTGACACAGTGCTCCCTGCTGCCACCTCTGTCCATGTCAGGAACTGGCCAGTGCAGTAGCAAATTCCCATAGAAAACCTCTCCTCCTCTCCAGACTGGAAAGAATACACTACTACCTGCAGGATATACAGTAGCTGATAAGTAATGGAAGACTTGAGATTTTTTAATAGAGGTAAATTACAAATCTCTGGCATTTTCCGGCACCAGTTGATTTAAAAGAAATTTTTTTGGTGGGGGAACTACCCCTTCAACCCATTGTCTGGGGTGGATCCTGTGTTATATGTCATAAATTACAACTTTACATGCTAAGCCTGATTAGAAAGGGTTGTCCATAAGCATTTACAGGAAGGGCTAAACAGAATGGCAGGTCCCCCGGTCTCCAGCAACCGTCTGTTTCCTACATGTAATAAAACGTTTAATTATTAATTCATCCCTACTAATAAATCAGAATATCAGATGTGACCCTGGGGTTATATAACCATAGAATATTATAAATAATAAAGGAATACATTCAGTGGCCACAAGCGAACCCGAATCACTCAAATACATAAGAAGGGGAATTGCACCACCTGCAGGTCACATGTGGTATTTCAGTACAATTCACTGTTTCCTGCCGGACAGCCGACCGTTTTATACCTTTCTAATAGAGTGGAGCAACATTGTCATTTTTAGCCAGATCTGGGTTGTGTCCTGCTGAAACAGGTTCTGTTGCATCAATTTATCAACATCTGAATGGACCTGTAGAAAGGTGCAGATACGAGTGATGACAACAAATGTGGATCCTGGAATAAATATCTGAAATATATAAGAAAGCTGCATAACTTTTACTTTTAGAATGATTATGCTTAAGGCCGGGTTCATACTCTACTGAGCCAGTAGGCTGCAGCAAGCCATTACAGGGGAGGATCATTAGTGCGTCCCATTCAACGCAGTATTGTTGCAGATGCATTGGGACCTGTTTTGCTAAGACCTTCACTGTCTCCTTGCTCCCCCTCCCATTCATCCTGTGCATATCCCATAAAGTGGAATTAGCCTTTAAGCTGGCCATTGGAGTGTGAGTTATTGTTTTAGGTGACTTTTAGGTTATTGTTGAGCCTTTTTTTGTAGGTCAGGGTTGCAAAATACGAAAGCCACTTGTAACACTTCCTCTAAAAAAAATCTTATTTTTGTGGCCCACTATAGAGAACCATGAATAAGGCACACCAGCATATATTTATATTCTATCAGTCACAATTCTTCACAATTTTAAAGTGAGTCTGTCAGCTATAAGTCACCTTCCAAACTGCTGATGCTGTTCGGTGAAGACTACACATGGTACCTTTATTATATCTGTCTGTGCTTCCAGAACATAGAAAAGTGTTTTTATTCTCCTATGCACAGTGTCAAAAAGGCTTTCCCAAACACCTGAAGTGCTAAGGCCTGTACCGCCTCCTTGCTCCCCCTCCCACCTCTATCCCTGTACAGGTGTCAGATTTGGAAACAAGGCTCAGAGCTTGGAGAATAATAGCAATTTCTATGTTATGGAACTACGGACAGATATATGAAAGGTACCATGTGTCTTCATCTAAGGCTACATTCACATGTCCGTTCTGTCCACAATTGCGGAAAGAACATAGGACTAATGTTATTTAACGGCCCGTTCACGCATCACTGCATTTTGCGGCACGGATCGCTATGCTAATGAAATGGCAATGAAGCTTGGAGCACTACAGATGCACATTCGTAGTGCGATCTGCGGTCGTAGGCTGCACTGCGGATGTGTGAATGTAGCCTGACTCTTTTAACAGTTTGAAACCTGAATTGCAGCTGACAGATTCCATTTAAGGGTGTTGTCTAGAGATGAGCGAACCGGGTTCGCGTTAGAGTCCATCCGAACCCGAACGATCGGTATTTGATTAGTGGGGGCTGCTGAAGTTGGATAAAGCTCTTAGGTTGTCTGGAAAACATGGATACAGCCAATGACTATATCCTTGATTTCCACATAGCCTTAGGGCTTTATCCAACTTCAGCAGCCCCCGCTAATCAAATGCCGAAAGTTCGGGTTCGGATGGACTCGAGCATGCTCCAGGTTCGCTCATCTCTAGTGTTGTCTCATGATGTCAAGTCTTGTCTATAAGGCTTGTCTATGAGCCAGAACGGATATCCACTCCTTATAGCTCCTGTTCAGGCGGACTTGAGCTGCCCTTGAATTAAATAGACAACCATTCCACCGTAGCTAAAACTATACCGCATACACTTAAAGTGTCACTGTCGTTTTAATTTTTTTGCAGAAATTAATAGTCCAGGCATTTTGAGGAAACTTTGTAATTGGGTTTATTATCATAAAAAAGCAGTTTGAATCTCTCACCCCTGTCATCATGGTTCTCTTATAGAGAGGGGAGGGGTTGAGGGAAATGAGGCACCAAAACAGGACAACAAAGAGTTAATTTACGTCTACATCACTAGGTTATCTCCTCTGAGATCAGCACTGACCTCTCTGACCTCTGAATAGGCTTTCACACAGGTCCCGCTGTGTAATCCTTTGTTCTCTGCTGGCGACTAATCTCCCTCTTCCCTCCTCCCTCCTCCCCCCTCCCCTCTCCATAGAACAGACAGGGCACGACTGATGTAAAAGAGTGGAGATTTCCTGATAATGAGCATTGAATGAGAGAGAGGAGGGGGGGGGGGACCTGGGGAAAGTCTTTTTTTAATGCAGATAATGGCAATAAACCAAATTACAAAGTTTCTTAAAATCGCCTGTACTATTGATTTCTGCAAAAAAAAAAAAAAAAAAAATGAACCGACCGTGACACTTTAAGTTTTGGCATGGGGCTGGAGATGGTGATCAGCCGATTGCCCCTGGGACCACATTCTTAAAAGGGATGTCTCCGATGATATCTGCATCTCTTTTCACATATTTTTGCTCTAAAGAACTATAACCAGAGAAAATGACAGGAAGTGTTATCATATTCAGTGACCACAGCAAAAACTGCTATAACTGAGGATTTTCCAAAAAAAAGATCAACAGAAAGTAAGGATCTAACTGTGAGCTCTTGGGGTTTTGCAGAAGACGTGTAGCATCTGTATGATGCTGCTACCGAACCAGTGCAGCTTTGCCTGTCACCAGCGCGTCCATCAGCACAAGTCTCCCTTCACCTGCCCTGAGTGTGGCGCCATCTGCAGGTCAGCGCATTTCCAGACTCACATCACCAAGAACTGCCTGCACTACACCCGCAGGATCGGCTTCCGGTAAGGTCACCCCCAGAAGCATCTCTGTTCTACCTGATATTGAATATTTCTCCATTTAAAGGGGTACTTCAGCAGAAGGTTTTATTTTTTCAAATTAACTGGTGTCAAAGATTTATAATTTACTTCTATTAAAAAATCTCCAGTCTTCCAGTACTTATCAGCTGCTGTATGTCCTGCAGGAAGTGGTGTATTCTTTCCAGTCTGACACGGTGCTCTCTGCTGCCACCTCTGTCCATGTCAGGAACTGTCCAGAGCATGAGAGGTTTTCTATGGGGATTTGCTACTACTCTGGGCAGTTCCTGATATGGACAGAGGTGGCAGCAGAGAGCACTGTGTCAGACTGGAAAGAATACACCACTTCCTGCAGGACATACAGACGCCGATAAGTACTAGAAGACTTGGGATTGTTTATTAGAAGTTAATTACAAACCTATATAACTTTCTGGCATCAGTTGATCTGAAAGAAAAATTACCCCTTCAAGTCAATATAGCGATTTTTTTTTTTCTTTAACCTTTTTTGATTTTTACATTTTAGGTGTATTCATTGCAATGTGGTGTATTCAGAGATCGCAGCTCTGAAGTGCCACATTCAAGGATCCCATTGTGAAGTGTTCTACAAGTGTCCTATCTGTCCGATGGCATTTAAGTCGGCTCCCAGCACCCACTCCCACGCGTACACCCAGCACCCAGGGGTGAAGATAGGGGAACCCAAGTATGTATTGTGCCTCTTTGTTATTCTTTCTGTGTCAATCCTTTAAAGCTGTAGATGTAGCAGAGCTGAAATGGACAAACATATTATTTCTGAGCAGAAGCATAGTTTGTATGGCAGGGATGGAGAACCTGTGGCCCTCCGGCTGTGGCAAAACTACAATTCCCATCATGCCTGGACAGCCAAAGCTTTAGCTTTGGCTGTCCAGGCATTATGGGAACTGTAGTTTTGGAGGACCTGCTATCGTGTCAAAGGGACAAACTCTGTAAACACCTTTAAATACCATGGATGGTGGTAACTGGGGAATTATAGGGCTGGAATCTGAGGTTACTCTAATCCCAGCCAGTAAAGAAGGAGCTGATCTGTCATTAGACTCTTCCACTTCTGAAATACTTGTGGTCCTGCGATATTTCTTGTGTTTGTGCACATATACTATATATACATATAGGTAGGGGTATCTGGATATTAGAGCCTCCACCAGCTGCTGGATTTTAAAAATGGCCGGACTTCTCCATTAAAAACCTCACGCTTTCCAATACTTTTCAGCTGCTGTACGTTCTGCAGGAAGTGGTGTATTCTTTCCAGTCTGACACAGTGCTCTCTGCTGCCACCTCTGTCCATGACATGAACAGAGGTGGCAGCAGAGAGAACTGTGTCAGACCACTTCCTGCGGGACATACAGCAGCTGATAAGTACTGGATGACACGGGAGTATAAAATATAAGTAATTTACAACTTAGAAGTGATTTAAAACTCTCTGACACCAGTTGATTTACACTTTACACCATGTTTGATAAATCTCCCCCAGTATTTCGGGAAATGAAAACTTTCTACAGATTTGGATAAAGTCATTAGAAAAGTTTTGTAACCTATCAGCCAGGGCCGGTGGCGTCTGACAGTGATTTGCTGGTGTTCTCCTTATCAGCTATATTCTCAGGTCACATTGCCATTAAATATAAGACGAACCCGCAGCCTTCAGATAGAGGACGGTAGGGCCAGGAGGATCTTGTAGACTCTCCCGCTGTCTGATCATTGTTTTCCTATCCAGGTTGTTTGAGGGCCGGTGGGGGAGGGGCTCATCCATCATTAATTGTTCCTCTCCTACCTTATGAAACATGCAAAACTCTTAAGAAAATGCTCCGAATGGGAAGGAACATGAGCGGATTTCATACACAAAAAAAGCATATTGCTTACTTTAGGATGCAAAAACATTGTTCTGCTTTTAACAGGGATGTAAGAGCTATTGATTCTGGGCTTTGCCGTCATTATGAGATTTTTTACAACCTAGATTACACTTCATTTCACCTGGAACCTTGCAGCTTGATGAAACCCACTATCTTCTTCCAGTTTTAAGAGGTTTTCCAGGACTTTAAAGGGGAACTTCATATACTCCAATATAACTTTTATATAGTTATATAGTTTATAGTTATATAGTTGTTTTTTTTTTTTAATTACATGCTCACACATTCAGTTCTGGTGACAGGCAGCAGTACGGGGTGATAGGGGCCCCTCTGCTGCTAACAACATTGTGTTGAAAACTGCAGGGCTGTCTAAGGCCTTATTCATAAGTCCTGTAAAATTGTCCATGGTCGCAGGTCCGCGAACACAGACAATTTTAGGGACCATTAAATTGGATGTGTGCATTCACACCATCCGTGCCGTGATCCTTACCGTGAAAAAATAGGACAGGTTTTAGTGCGGAGGCCTCTCCCAGCTCCTGTTACCTGCTCCCATCTTGCTCGCTCCTGTCATTGCTCCTTTCTCTTCCCACTCCTGTCACCCGCTCCCAACTCCCCCGCTCCTGTCTCCACTCCTGTCACCCGCTCTTATTTCTCAGTACATCTGTCTTTCACCGCTCCCATCTCTCCCCGCTCCTGTCACCACTCCCGTCGCTCCCCGCTCCTGTCACCGCTCCCATCTCTCCCCGCTTCTGTCACCGCTCCCATCTCTCACCGCTCCTGTCACCACTCCCATCTCTCCCCGCTCCTGTCACCACTCCCATCTCTCCCTGCTCCAGCACCACTCCCGTCTCTCCCTGCTCCTGTTGGCACTCCTGTCACCACTCCCATCTCTCCCTGCTCCTGTCACCGCTCCAGTCCCTCCCTGCTCCTGTCACCGCTCCAGTCCCTCCCTGCTCCTGTCACTGCTCCCGTCGCTCCCCGCTCCTGTCACCGCTCCCATCTCTCCCCGCTCCTGTCACCACTACCATCTCTCCCCGCTCTTGTCACCGCTCCGGTCTCTCCTCGCTCCTGTCACCACTACCATCTCTCCCCGCTCTTGTCACTGCTCCCATCTCTCCCCGCTCCTGTCACCGCTCCCATCTCTCCCCGCTCCTGTCACCGCTCCCATCTCTCCCTGCTCCTGTCACCGCTCCCATCTCTCCCCGCTCCTGTCACCGCTCCCGTCTCTCCCCGCTCCTGTTGGCACTCCTGTCACCACTCCCATCTCTCCCCGCTCCTGTCACCGCTCCAGTCCCTCCCTGCTCCTGTAACTGCTCCCGTCTCTTCCCGCTCCTTTCAGCCCCCCACTCCGCCCGCGGACAACACCAGCACCTCCTGACCCCCAACCCAGTGCATCCAAACGAATGCAATCAACAGGTGTCCAGTGGGCAAAATCACACTCCTTAATATGAATGAGGCCTGCCCTGCAGTTCCTGATCAGCTGCTCCGATTCAGCGCTCCCACATATACAGAACCCTGGGGGAGACTGCCGCACACAACAATTATGTTGGGTAGAACCGACCCCCCTCCCCCTGTTACTGTGTAAAAGTACTGGGAAACTGGACCCTGCTCTGTATAGTGTTGTGGAGCTGCATTAGACCAGAGCGGGGGATCGAGAACTGCAGGACTTAGAGCAAAAGAGAATAACCTGATTACAACCCCTGGCAAAAAGTATGGAATCACCAGTCTTGGATGAGCACTCATTCAGACATTTCATGCTGTAAAACAAACTCAGATCAAAAACATGATACAATATTAAGGTCATTCCAAAGTGCAACTTGTTGGCTTTCAGGAACACTCAAAGAAATGAAGAGAAAACATTGTGGAAGTTAGTGAATGACACTTTTATTGACCAAGTACAGGGAAATAAATATGGAATCACTCAATTCTGAGGAAAAAAGTGTGGAATCATGAAAAACACATAAACAAAAGACCATTCAAAATACATCACTAGTATTTAGTTGCACCACCTTTGGCTTTTATAACAGCTTTCAGTCTTTGAGGCATGGACTTGATGAGTGACAAACAGTATTCTGCATCAATTTGGTGCCAACTCTCTTTGATAGCAGTGGCCAGATCAGCTTTGCAGGTTAGAGCCTTCTTGTGGACCATTTTTTTCAATCTCCACCACAGGTTTTCAATTGGGTTGAGATCTGGACTATTTGCAGGCCATGACATCGACTGAATGTGTCTTTCTTCAAGGAATGCCTTCACTGTTTTTGCCCTATGGCACGATGCATTGTCATCTTGGAAAATTATTTCATCATCTCCAAAGATCTGTTCAATTGAAGGGATGAGAAAACTGTCCAAAATGTCAATGTAAAGTTGTGCATTGATGGAAGAATTAACCACAGTCATCTCCCCAGTGCCTTTGCCTGACATGCAGCCCCATATCATCAAGGACTGTGGAAATTTGGTTGTTTTCTTCAGGCCTCTTCATAAATCTCACTGGGACGGCACCAAACAAAAGTTCCAGCATCATCACCTTGTCCAATGCAGATTCTTGACTCATCACTGAAGACAACTTTCATCCAGTCATCCACAGTCCATGATTGCCTCTCCTTAGCCCATTGCAGTCTTGTTTTTTTATGTTTAGGTGTCAATGCTGGTTTTCGTTTAGCTTTCCTGTATAGAAATTCCATCTCCTTTAGGCGATTTCTTACAGTTCGGTCACATAGATTGACTCCAGCTTCCTCCCATTTGTGCTTCATCTGTTTAGTTGTACTTTTTCGGTTTTCAAGACAAATGGCAAGGGAAAGGAAATAGGCTGGGTGTGTCCTTTTTTTCTACCTCCAATTTGAGTGATTCCACACTTTTTTCCTCAGAATTGAGTGATTCCATATTTATTTCCCTGTGCTTGGTCAATAAAAGTGTCATTCACTAACTTCCTCAATGTTTTCTCTTCATTTCTTTGAGTGTTCCTGAAAGCCAACAAGTTGCACTTTGGAATGACCTTAATATTGTATCATGTTTTTGATCTGAGTTTGTTTTACAGCATGAAATGTCTGAATGAGTGCTCATCCAAGACTGGTGATTCCATACTTTTTGCCAGGGGTTGTAATAGGGCAGCCGATGATGGAGGAAGATCAAGTTTGAGCGTGACCAGGGGCGTTGCTAGGGTCCTAAAACATCCGGGGCCCGGGCCCTCTGAGTGCCGTCATAAGCGCTTAGCGAAGGAGCCCGATGCAGAAGCTAGTAACCCCAATGACTGCTCAATTAGTCCTGCTCTATTGCCTCCACTCTTAATAACTGTGGCTAAGCAGGCACAGACAGCTCCTTCACAGCTCCCCCTGTACACACAGCCTCTGGGAGGTCTGCCCTAGCTCCTATCCTCTAGGCCAGTGTTTCCCAACCTTTTCTACCTCGGGGAACTCCTACCAGATAACGTTCTACAAAATGCAAAAACCTCATTCAGTGACTCACAGGTGACGTCTTCTTTGATCTGAGTTGTTCTCTTTCCCTTTTCCTCTCCATCCGGCCCAAACCACCATGATGATTTCTTTCAGTTGCAATTCATCTCTTCAGAACCTGCCAGACAAACATCTCAGGCTCTGCACTTTTCCTTCAATTTCCTTCCCTTTTCCCCTCCTATAGGCTCCCATACAGTAGTTATTCCACTACCTGGTGTCAGTGAGTAGGTAGGTAAGTATGTTGCCCCCTGTAGGTAGGATACTCTGCTGTGCCCCCAAATAGTAATAATGTCCAGTGTTGTGCCCTATAGTAATAATCCCTCCTGCTGTATTACCCCACATTGTAAAATGTCCCCCTGCTGTGTACCCTTATATAGTAATAATGCCCTCTGCTGTGCCCTATATAGTTATTATGCCCCCTGCTGTACCCTCCATATAGTAATAATGCACCCTCTGCTGTGCCTCCTATGTAGTAATAATGCCTCCTGCTGTACCCTCCATATAGTAATACCCCCTCTGCTGTGCCTCCTATATAGTAATAATGCGCCTGCTGTACATACCATAGTAATAAAGTTCCCATCCTGCCTGCAATTAACCCGGCCGCCATCCCCAAACACACTACCCCACCTGACCCCTTCCACCCACACACACTACCCCACCTCACCTTCTCCACCCACACACACTACCCCACCCGGCCCCCTCTTTTCCCCATGCTTCTCCCCCCCATGCTTCTCTCCCCCATGCTTCTCTCCCCTATGCTTCTCTCCCCAATACTTCTCCCCCCTGCTTTTCTCCCCCATACTTCTTCCCCTTGCTTCTCTCCCCATACTTCTCACCCCTGCTTCTCTCCCCCATACATCTCTTCCCCGTGCTTCTCTTCCCTGCTTCTATCCCCCATACTTCTCCCCTGTGCTTCTCTCCCCTGCTTTTCCCCCCATAATTCTCCCCCCTGCTTCTCTCCCCCATACTTCTCCCCCCACTTCTCTCTCCCATGCTTCCCCCCCCCCATATTTCTCCCCCATACTTCTTCCCTGCTTCTCTCCCCCCTGCTTCTCTCCCCCATATGCTTCTCTCCCCCATATGCTTCTCTCCCCCATGCTTTTCTCCCCCCATGCTTCTCTCCCCCATGCTTCTCTCCCCCATATGCTTCTCTCCCCCATGCTTTTCTCCCCCATGCTTCTCTCCCCCATATGCTTCTCTCCCCCATGCTTCTCTCCCCCATGCTTTTCTCCCCCATATGCTTCTCTCCACCATGCTTTTCTTCCCCCTTGCTTCTCTCCCCCATGCTTTTCTCCCCCCATGCTTTTCTCCCCCCATGCTTTTCTCCACCATATGCTTCTCTCCCCCATGCTTTTCTCCCCCCATATGCTTCTCTCCCCCATGCTTCTCTCCCCCATGCTTTTCTCCCCCCATATGCTTCTCTCCCCCATGCTTCTCTCCCCCATGCTTCTCTCCCCCATGCTTCTCTCCCACATGCTTCTCTCCCACATATGCTTCTCTCCACCATGCTTTTCTTCCCCCTTGCTTCTCTCCCCCATGCTTTTCTCCCCCCATGCTTTTCTCCCCCCATGCTTTTCTCCCCCCATGCTTTTCTCCACCATATGCTTCTCTCCCCCATGCTTTTCTCCCCCCATATGCTTCTCTCCCCCATGCTTCTCTCCCCCATGCTTTTCTCCCCCCATATGCTTCTCTCCCCCATGCTTCTCTCCCCCATGCTTCTCTCCCACATGCTTCTCTCCCACATATGCTTCTCTCCACCATGCTTTTCTTCCCCCTTGCTTCTCTCCCCCATGCTTTTCTCCCCCCATGCTTTTCTCCCCCCATGCTTTTCTCCCCCATATGCTTCTCTCCCCCATGCTTTTCTCCCCCCATATGCTTCTCTCCCCCATGCTTCTCTCCCCCATGCTTTTCTCCCCCCATATGCTTCTCTCCCCCATGCTTCTCTCCCCCATGCTTCTCTCCCCCATGCTTCTCTCCCACATGCTTCTCTCCCACATATGCTTCTCTCCACCATGCTTTTCTTCCCCCTTGCTTCTCTCCCCCATGCTTTTCTCCCCCCTTGCTCCTCTCCCCCGTGGTCCTCTCCCCCATATACTTCTCACCCCATACCTCTCTCCCCCTTGCTTCTCTCCCCCATGCCTCCTCACCTCCACAGTCACCTCCACCTCACCTCACCTCCACTGAGTTTCACCTACTGGCCGCTCGTAGCGGCCGCCGGATGTGCTGCGCTGCGGCGGGCCGTGGTGTACGCATCCAATCAGCGCGTGCGCCACGGCCCGCCGCAGCGGCCCCGCACTTCCGGTCTCCGCTGATTGGATTGGAGCAGCATGCACGGCGGGCGCTACAGGTGAGCAGTAGATGAGATGAGCAGCTGGCGAGGCGGGCAGCAGCCGCGATCTGCGAGCTAGATGCGGCCATCAAAAGAGCCGCATCTGGCTCGCAAGACCGGGGCTGAAGAAATCCGGGGCAGCAGGCAGTTTTATTCGGGGCATGAGCCCAGAATAAAACTGCCTAGCGACGCCACTGAGCGTGACTAATAGGCTTTGCCTTTTTCTTACATCTCCAATTGTGCCAGAGGTGAAGACTGACTGGTTGCTAGGGACTCTGTCTGACAGCTGTCACGGTGCATCCATAGCAACCAGTCTCTCAAGTGATTGTTAGCCTGAAGAGCAGCAGTAATGCCAAATTGATCCTCATCTTTACCTACAGTATTAATTAGATTTTCCTTAAGATTAAAGAGAACTTGAGGCTTTTCCGGACAATTCTTTAATCTCCATGAAATATTATTTTTTTTCTCATACCTTTGTGATGTGCCGTTCCTCTGTTATTCTTTGATACATTTATGACTAAATGGCCAACTGGGTGTTACCAGCTGGGGACGTGTCCCTGCACTGGCACTGTCGGCTCTTAATCGATAGTCTTAGGGCCCTATTACACGGGACGATCATTGTGCAAAAAATCCTTATATCGTTCGAATTTAAATGATAATCGTATTGCAGGCAACAATCGAAAAATCATTTGTATATCGTTGATTTACATCTGAACCTAAATTTATCGTTAATCATTCGCTTAGTAATGATCGCAATAACGATCGTAGTAACGATCGTAACTAACAACTATCGTTTTGTGTAATATGGTGAACGATTTTAAGTTAACGATAAACAATCATGTTTGTGATCGTTTATCATTAATTGATAAAAATCGCTCTGTGTCATAGGACCCTTAGGCAGTGGAGGGACACGCCCCTACTGGTAACACCCAGTTGGCGATTTAGTCATGCGCTGACCCACAGCTCCATTCAAAACAAAGTAGTCGGGGCGCCATTTTAGAAACATGAGGTCACACACCCTGCAATCTTATTCTTGTCTCCTATTATGCAGATAGGGGACAAGTAAAAATTACTTCAAGAGTAATAGAAAGGGCACGACACAGAACTGATGTTCTAGAATAAATATTCCGTGGAGAATACAAGGATTTACTGCATTAGACAGATCAGAAGAAAACTCAGGCTCTCTTTAAAGGGGTTATCCAGCGCTACAAAAACATGGCCACTTTCCCCCTACTGTTGTCTCCAGATTGGGTGGGGTTTTGAAACTCAGTTCTATTGAAGTAAATAGAGCTTAATTGCAAACTGCACCTGAACTGGAGACAACAGTAGGGGGAAAAGTGGCCATGTTTTTGTAGCGCTGGATAACACCTTTTAATGATTTGTTCACTCATTTAGTCATTTATTTCAAAACGGCAGAACAATGAAAATGACGGCATGTCAAATATGTTTACCAACAGAAATATATTTTACCCAATGGACTCTATTGACTATAATGGGGTTTGTAATGTTTCTGGTGTGGTTCCTGGCATTTTATTCGACAATATTACATATGTACATTGCTTTTTTTTTTTTACCGGTGCAGGATTGCCCGTGTTGTGGCCCTTTTTCTGTTTAAACGCCCCTTCGGTCGGTGCCATTATTTAATTGTGCACTGGCCCAGCTCTATACACTTGGGGTGGGCCTGCTGCGCCCCAGTGTGACCATATCCCATTCCCTCTGTGATATGCCTCTATTGATTCTAATGAAGCCACGTTACAGAGAGGAGGGGATATGGTCACACTGGGGGGCGGCAGGCCCAATCCAAGTCTATAGAGCCGGGCCAGTGCACGGCTAAAGAACGGCACCAACCATGGGAACCGGGGGGGCACTGATCGCTGCTTGTAAAAAATAGTATTTTGCATGGCTGAGGCCTATTTAAATGGAGCCCAATAACAGCTGTATGACCTCTTGTATTCCCTGTATGAGGTATCTGTCAGTCAATGTCTACAATGTTCTTCCTGTTTTTATTTCCAGAATCATCTACAAATGCTCCATGTGTGACACCGTGTTCACTATGCAGCCGCTGCTTTACCGTCACTTTGATCAGCATCTTGAGCACCAGAAAGTTTCTGTGTTTAAGTGTCCGGACTGTTCCCTCCTGTATGCACAGAAGCAGCTTATGATGGATCACATCAAGGTACCAGAAAAAAAATTACTAATACACATTCACATTAAGCCAGGCTTTCCAAAGATGGTGCCTTAAAGGTGTTGTTCAGAAAAAAAAACAACAACAAATAATAGCCTATCCACAGGATTACTTACGAGGGACCAACCCCTGATACTTCCTGTCAACTAGGGAGCTTTCTGTTTAAAGGAGTACTCCGACGATTGACTGTAACACACATTACAAAGTTATATAACTTTGTAATGTGTCAATAAGATATCTGTCCCCATTCCCCCCCTTTGCCCCTTGAATTCAATAAAGTATACATACCAATTCACTGTTGACCCCGTCCTCTTCTCCCGGGAGCCATCTTGGGTCGATGTCGTCAGAGCAGGGGGCTGGCCTGGTCTTCATCCTCTTCTTCGTCTTCCACGTTTGTGTCTGTATTTTTTTTTTTTTATCGGTCTTCCGGAGTACTCCTTTAAGTATCTAGGCCGGTCCAAATGGTACTACTTGTGCTTCCTTAAATTGCTCAAAGGCAGGCTCGATTCTAGGTTTTCTGCTGCCTGAGGCGAAAATTGAAATGGTGCCCCCCCCCCCCCCCTCCACATTAACAATTAGTTAAGAAATCTATGTAGAAAACTGCATAAACAGATATAGATAGATAGATATACTAGCAGCAAGATACAGCACATATATACCAACAGTGAATATATAGCACAAATATATTTTTTTTATGGCATTCACTATGCAGGAAAAGTAATGTTTGTTTTTTATTTTAATTCATATATTTATATAGTTATATATCATTTCTATAGTCTCAGGGTATGTTCACACTATGGAATACGTTCAAAAATTTCCAGTAGAGGCCGTGTGGTGCATGAAGTTCCGTCTGTCCCATTGACTCAATTATATTCTCAATCTCCATACTTACAGGGCACATCTGCTGTACGTACAGGGCAGATTAGATATACACACACACACACACACACACACACACATATATATACACACACACATTTACACACAAACTAACCTCCTGTGTTCGTCTCCTCTCTAGTAGATGTCACATCCCAGCAGTGGAGGGGTCTGTAGCTCTTCAGACTTGCAGGACATAAGGCTGTATGTGAGGGGACAGGGCACACACAGCTTCCAGTCATACCTGCTGTGTGGGCTCTGCTGTGGTACTGGGCTGTGCTGCTGTGGTGTTGGGCTGTGCTGCTGTGGTACTGGGCTGTGCTGCTGTGGTACTGGGCTGTGCTGCTGTGGTACTGGGCTGTGCTGCTGTGGTGCTGGGCAGTGTCGGACTGGAGTCCTTGGGCCCACCAGGGGAAATCATTCTTGGGGCCCACCCTTCTGCCACCGCACTTATCTATGGTAACATTAATAAGGGTCCATTAACACGGCGTGATATGGGGCAGCATAGGGCTGCAAATGATTGCTAATCAGCAGGGCAGGTGATGTGCAGCCGACAGCAATGATCTTAGCCGCACAAAAGATCAAATCAGTCGACTATGGGACATTTGCTTGCATGTCAGCAGATCTCTGGCACTTTTACATGGGCCGATCATCGGCTGAATAGACTTCCTAGGAGCACTTGTTACCGATTATTGGCCGGTGTAATTAGGCTATAAGACAATTTTTTTGTATGATAACGCTGTATACTTAGATACAAGTCATACAGCTACCAATAACACCAGTATACAAAGAGCAAATATCCCCACACATATTACCGCTATATAGTAACTGACCAAATCCTGTCTATCAAGACCGATATTACCAATAAACCAGTATACAGGAGGGAAATAGTATCACCATACATATTACCGCTATACTGTTACTGACCAAATCCTGTATACTGAGACCAATATTACCAGTATACAAGGGGGAAATATTACCGCAACACCACAACCATTGCTACCATATTGTTACTGACCAAATCTGGTATACTAAGACCAATGAACACCACACCAGATTACAAGTAACAAATAATACCCCCACATACTGACTAACACCACCACATACTGACTAACACCACCAAATACTGACTAACACCACCGCTGCTACTGAATAAAATCCTCTGAACAAAAGATCAATATCCCCTCATACAGTCATATAGAGGTAGCCCCAGCTCTACACTATATACGTTACAGTGCACATAGATTTAGTGACTCACAGGGGGACGTCTTCTCTGATCGGAGTTCTTCCCTTTTCATCTTCTTCTCCATCTGCCCTGGGCCCTTATGAGAACTTCTCCGAGCCATGAATCCACAGAATCTGCCAGAGAAATATATTAGGCTCCTCACTCTGTCACCATCCTCATCTCTCTACACACTGCACATCTGTACTGGCCCCTTTACACCTTCTCTCAGTGATTAGCCCTGACTATTTGTAGCGTGTGTGTGTGTGTGTATATATATATATATATATATATATATATATATATATATATATATATATATATATATATATATTGTACACACCTTGTAGATGGCCCCTTGTTCAGTTCTCCATATAGATGGCCCTGTGTGCCTCTACTATAGTAGAGATCCCCCTCTGTGTAATCCCCTTACAGTAGATGACAACCTCTGTGCATTCCCTATATCAGGTGTAGGGAACTTCTCCAGCTGTTGCAAAACTACAACTCCCATCATGCCTGGACAGCCACAGCTAAAGCTGTAGTTTTGCAACAGCTGGAGAGCCAAGGTTCCCTATTCCTGCCCTATAGTATATAGCCCCCTCTGTGTAGTCCACTAAAGTAGATGCCCCTCTCTGTGCATGCCCTATTGTATACACACCGCACCCAGTATAGTTACCCTTATACATTGTTGTCCCCCTCTGTGTAGTGCCCTTTATAGATGCCTCCTCAGTGTTGTCCTCCTTATAAATTGCCCCAAACCAGTGTCCCTTATAGATGGCTCCCTGTGTTATCCCCCTTATAACTGGCCCGCTTGTGTTATCCATCCCCCCATATAGATAGCCCCCTTATGTTGGCCATCAATACCCCCCATATAGCTCCTTATGTTGTCTATTCCCCCGTATAGCCCCCTTAGGTTGTCCTTGCCCCATATAGCCCCTTATGTTTTCCTTCCCCTGTATATAGCCCCTTATGTTGTCCTTCCCCTGTATATAGCCCCCCTTATGTTGTCCTTTCCTGTATACAGCCCCCCTTATATTGTCCTTTCCTGTATATAGCCCCTTATCTTTTCCTTCCCCTGTATATAGCCCCCTTATGTTGTCCTTCCCCTGTATATACCCCCCTTATGTTGTCCTTCCCCTGTATACAGCCCCCCTTATGTTGTCCTCCCCCTGTATATAGCCCCCCTTATGTTGTCCTCCCCCTGTATATAGCCCCCCTTATGTTGTCCTCCCCCCTGTATACAGACCCCCTTATGTTGTCCTCCCCTGTATACAGCCCCCTTATGTTGTCCTCCCCCTGTATATAGCCCCCCTTATGTTGTCCTCCCCCTGTATACAGACCCCCCCCTAATGTTGTCCTCCCCCTGTATATAGCCCCCCTTATGTTGTCCTCCCCCTGTATATAGCCCCCCTTATGTTTTCCTCCCCCTGTATTAACCCCCCCTATGTTGTCCTCCCCCTGTATACAGCCCCCCCCCCCCTTATCTTACCCCCTCTGATAAAAAAAACAAAAAAAAAACACAAGACTACTCACCTAACCACACGATCCCCCGTCGGTCGCCGGCCTCCTCTTCTCTCTTCTCCTGACAGGTGAGCAGCTCCGTTGCGAAGTGCCGCCAGCGCCATCACTGACCTCAGTGTGCGCCGCGGTGGCTGGGACTTCCGGTATTCGCTCCATGAACCGGAAGTCCTAGCCGCCGCGGCGCACACTGTGGTCAGTGATGGCGCTGGCGGCACTTCACAACGGAGCTTGCGACACTCTTGTGATCGCAAGCCTACGGCTTCCCGCTTTGTCAATCAGAACACTTCCTTACATTTAACTGGAAGCGATTGTTGCGATCGCTTCCAGTTAAAAAGGGAGGCGCGGCCCCCGGCCCCCCTAGGAGCGGGGGGGCCCACTCCAGCTCGGGGCCCACCGGGGGTTTCCCTGGCCCCCCGGTGGCCCAGTCCGAGCCTGGTGCTGGGCCTCCCTCCCCCTTCCTCTCTGCTCCGACACAGATAGACAGCAGCTTGGAGACCAATTCTTCCTTTTCTATCCTGTCAGGCCAGACAGCCACCCCCAGTGACTGTGCAGCAATAGTAATACAGTCAGAGCTCTGCCACCTACTGTCCCTGCAGCTAGAGGCCACACAGGGACAGGGCTGTCTGTCACTGAGCTGGGCATGTGGGGCTGAGGAGGCCGGGGGGGAGGGTTGGGCCTGAGGAGGCAGGGGTGTCTGATGCTGTGCCTGCAGGAGACCAGATGCAAGTATTAAGATAACCGGACATCTTGCCACTTGCAGACCTTGGGTCAGTCAGCTACTAAACAACAGTGACTGATGGTGTGTATGTGTGTGGGGATGGAGGGGGGGTTGTGCCCTGGGCTCCTGGTACACGCAGGACTTCCTGGAGTTGTAAGGGCGGAAAGTCAGCCTTAGCTAAAATGACAGTAGTTGTGCCGCCCCCTAGTGGAACAGAGAATCTGCCGTCTGAGGCGGAATGCTTATCCCGCCACATAGCAGAAGCGGCCCTGCTCAAAGGTCCTTGTTCAATTTCCCACTTTTAATCCAGAAAAGTATGTTAACTCTGCTACCAAATATACTTAGGTTCACTTGCTTTGGGTTCACTTCCTAGACTAATGATTCTAACAGTAGAGGTACCTTTTATTTCTGTAGAAAGAACTCCTTAGGGTGCCTTCACACCTAGCGACTCGCAGCGTAAATTACGCTGCGAGTCGGCTAGGTCCTGGCAGATCACTTTCACTACATACACGCAGCGGTCTGAACAACCGCTGCGTGTATGTAATTCTGCTGGCCCCTTAACCCCTTCAGCTCCCGCCCGGCTCCCACTCCGCTGTATACATTACCTGTCCTCGCTGCACAGGTCCCAGCGTACTGCTCTCCCGCCTGGCCAATCAGTGGCTGCAGCAGGGCAACACACTGATTGGCTGAGCGGGAGAGCAGTACGCCGGGACCCCGTGCAGCGAGGAGAGGTATGTATACAGAGCGGAGCGGGAGCCGGGCGGCAGCTGAAGGGCTTAAAGCGTAACTGTCATGTTTTTTTTTATTGCAGAAATCAGTAGTATAAGCGATTTTAAGAAACTCTGTAATAGGTTTTATCAGCCAAAAAAGCCTCCTTCTGTACTCAAGAAGCAATCTCCCAGCCTCCCCCCCTGACTTCTTATCTGTGCATTATCAGGCAAACACGTCTTCATTACAGAGAAGCCAGTGAAGACGGGCTCTGCTCTCTCCATTGTAAGCCTATGAAGGGGGGAGGGGCCGAGGGAGATGAGGGAGCAGGAAGAGGTGACATGAAGGTCAGCTGTTTGAAGACTCTCTGGGCACCTAAACCGCAGGATTCTGGGGTCAGAAAGGTCAGTGCTTATCTATGAACTTACTGAGAGAAGATTGCAGGGTGTTGTGCTTTGCAGGACTGCTCCGTGCTCAGTCACTCCTAACAGCCCCTCCCCTCTCCATAGCCACATAATGGAGACAGAAATCCTGCTTCATCTGATGTGAGGGGGGAGGCTGGGAGATTGCTTTTTCAGTCCAGAAGGAAACTCTTTTAGTACATAAAACCTATTACAGAGTTTCTTAAAATCGCTTGTACTATAGATATTTATTGTTTTCAGAAAAATGACCCTGAAATGACAGTTACGCTTTAAGGGGCCGGCAGAATTACATACACGCAGCGGTCATTCAGAGTATGTATTGAAAGTGATCTGCCAGGACCTACCCGACTCGCAGCGTAATTTACACTGCGAGTCGCTAGGTGTGAAGGCACCCTTAAGAATTTTTTTTCTCTCTCTCACACTCTCTTTCAGCTCTCCTCCTTCTGCTGCACAACTTGTACTCCAAAAGATTCCTTGTTCCTTTCTTTCAGCAGCTTTCTCCTCTGGTGTTCTCAGCTTCTCTGCTTGTTCTTAATTTGCTCAACTTGTCTTAAAGGAAACCTGTCACCCCCCCGTGCCGGGGTGACAGGCTCCCGAACCCCTGTTAGATCCCCCTATACTTACCTCTTCGCGCCGTGTCCTGCTTCCTGAGCCGGTCGGGTCACTGAGATTTCAGCTCCCGAAGCCCGGCGCGCGCGCTCACAGGAGAGTCCGATGCTCATAGAGAATGAATGGTGAGTCCGATGCTCCGTCATTCTCTATGAGCATCGGACTCTCCTGTGAGCGCGCGCGCCGGGCTTCGGGCGCTGAAATCTCAGTGACCCGACCGGCTCAGGAAGGTAAGTATGATGAGGTAAGCGCGATGAGGTAAGTATAGGGGGCTGTAACGGGGGGTCGGGAGCCTGTCACCCCGGCACGGCGGGTGACAGGTCCTCTTTAAGGCCCTATTCGATGGAATGATTATCGGCCGTATTCGGCCGATAATCGTCCCGTGGAATTTACAGCATCGATCAGCCGACATCGTTCATGTCGGCTGATCGTTGCGTCGTTTGTGTTTCAAGCATGTTGAAAGACAAACGACTGATACAGCAACGATCCGCTGCCGTCGCTCCGTGGAATAGGAGCATCGGCAGCAGACGCTGCTGTATCCCCCCGCGCCCCCCCCCCCCAGACTCACCCGCTCGCTGTTGTCGCATGGAATAGCAGCAACAGCGAGCGGGAACGAGGAGCAAACGAGCGCTAATAGCGCTCGTTTGCTCCTGTCAGTCGGCCTGTGGAATAGGGCCTTTAGCTATTAGCATGCCCCGCCTACTTTCTAGCAAAGTTCTTGAAAGATCTGGGAATTTCTAACTACCTAAAGCAGTTCCCACTAAAGATTGCAGGTGTCACTGTTGCATAACAGTTTAGTGTAGTATGTGTAGGGAGGCAAGTTTAACCCATTCTCTGCCTGCCAGTTACACTGGTACAGAGAATACTTAGCATAACTTTACATATACCAAACAGTTGGTGAACAGGTGCCATCTTAGGCTCAGTTGCAGGAATTATCTTATACTGACCCCTTGTTACATCCTGTATTATACTCCAGAGCTGCACTCACTATTCTGCTGGTGGGGTCACTGTACATACATTACATTACTTACCCTGTACTGATTCTGAGTTACATCCTGTATTATACTCCAGAGCTGTGCTCATTATTCTGCTGGTGAGGTCACTGTGTACATACATTACTTATCCTGTACTGATCCTGAGTTACATCCTGTATTATACTCCAGAGCTGCAGTCACTATTCTGCTGGTGGGGTCACTGTGTACATACATTACATTACTTATCCTGTACTGATCCTGAGTTACATCCTGTATTATACTCCAGAGCTGCAGTTCAGATATAAAAAGGATAATTATATATTATGGTATAATTTTGCCTTGCAGTCTATGCATGGAACACTGAAGAGTGTGGAGGGTCCACCAAAACTTGGTGCCACGTTACCTCTGAGCACCAAGCCCACCACCCAGAACTCCAACAGCCCCAGCAAGGAAGAGGTGAAACCTGTAAATGGAACTGACAAACTGGAAAAGAAAGCCGCCATCCCGGAAAGTAAGTCGAATAAAGTAGTCAAGAAAAGTACAAAACCAGGGTGGACCTGCTGGGACTGCGATCAGCTCTTCAACCAGAGAGAAGTGTATATTTCGCACATGAGGAAGGAGCATGGGAAGGTAAGAGCAACCTAGTTCTATTTGCTTTCTCCATGAAGCAGGGTATAAACTGGGTCATAGGTGGTGGGAAAATCAACTGCTTGTCTCACATGTACTGTAATTCCTAACAGTGGGGTGCAGATCTAAAGATTTGTGACCTGGAAGGCCAGTTGCACTAGGCCTGGCCAGAAGCCCAGTTTGGTCCTAATATGTAGCTATACATCTGGGGTCGGGAGAGCAAGAAGGACTTGTATGTGTAGGAGGATGGAGTTCCCCTTTAATATTTTTTTCTATAATAAATGAGCTTTGACCTGCTCTCCCCCTGCCACTCTGCGCTCTCGTCCTTACGAAAATTATATGTGAAAAACACAAAACAACCTGGCAAACCAACAAAGCAGTATTCCTGAATGTGACAGCCGTCTTCCCCACTCTATAACACTCGTCCTGTGCGTTCCCTGGGCACTTCTTCCTCATGAATCTTTAAAGGAGATTAAAACGGGAAGAGCTGCCACGTTTCTTTCCTTCTCTGATGTCCTCAGATGGCAGTCGTGCATAGTATTCAGCCTGGTAAAAAAAAAACTCGGCTGATATAAAGGGCTAATATCGCCTAAAGCAAACTTTTCTCTATACTCCAGGGGTGTCAAACTCATGACCCTCCAGCTGTTGAAAAACTACAATTCCCATCATGCCTGAACAGCCAAAGTTAAAGCTTTGTCTCTCCAGGCATGATGGGAATTGTAGTTTTGCAACAGCTGGAGGGCTTTTAAACAAGTTATATAACTTTTAAGTTTTTTTAAGCTTTCTTTTTATACTTTTTCTCCCCATAGGAAGCTCTGTACTGCTGCAATTTTGGACACATGCTCTCTGCTGCCCCTTCTGGCTGTATTGGCACTGACACTTCAAAACCTCTGCTGGAGGCAAAGAGGCAGCAGTTCTTCTTGTAACATATATGTCTATTTCATGACTATTTTGGTATTACATATAAAGGAAATTGCTGTATGTAACAGGGTATTGGCATTGCCACACTCAAAGGTTTTCTTGGGTGAAAGCTAATATGGCCAGAGGGGGCGGCAGAGAGCTCTCTGTGGTACAAAGCTTCCCGTAAAGAGCAAAGTTATGAGTTTTTAATCCTCATATTATTAAAATTTAAGGAGTTGTCCAGGCTTAGAAAAACATGGCCACAATTGTCCCCAGTTTGGCTTTGGCTTTTGTAGATCAGTCCCTTTAGGGTACAAACACACACGGCTTATACGCTGCGTATTTACTGCTGCGATACGCAGCAGATTAGATCTAAATAACTGAACACAGTATGAAATCTGCTGCGTATCTGCTGCGTATCTGCTGTGTGTGTTTGTACCCTTAAAGTGATTGGAGCTGAATTGTAATTATAAGTGTATTGAGGAAAAACTGTACAACTGTGCGGAGGCTCTTGTGCGTTGCTGGGTGCCCTAGCCTGGATACAAGATATGACTGGACGTGGAGGACATGTGGGCATCCTGCGACACATTTGCCCTCATACCTGAAAGTGCCCAATCCTTTTGTTCTCAGGAAGATAAGCCACAATAGGGGGTATGGTAGCGGCTTAGCCCCCTCTCATGAATACTCTGCAGATGGATAGGGTTAGGCAGTGAGATAACTTAACAGTTGCTCAGCTGAGGACTTTGTTAAGTTTGTGACCTGGGCAGGTGTGGGCATTTTTGGTATTTAAAGGGGTACTCTGGCTAAATTATTATTCTTTTAAATCAACTGGTGTCAGAGATATTCAGATTTATAATTTACTTCTGTTTAAAAAATCTCAAGTCTTCCAGTACTTATCTGCTCCTGTATGTCCTGCAGGAAGTGGTGTATTCTGTCCAGTCTGACACAGTGCTCTCTACTGCCACCTCTGTCCATGTCAGGAACTGTCCAAAGCAGCAAATCCCCATAGAAAACCTCTCCTGCTCTGGATAGTTCCTGACATGGACAGAGGTGGCAGCAAAGAGCACTGTGTGAGACTGGAAAGAATACACCACTTCCCGCAGGACATTCATCAGCTGATAAGTACTGAAAGACTTGAGATTTTTCAATAGAAATAAATTACAATTCTACTTCTGACACCAAACTTTCTGACACCAGTTGATTTGAAAGAAGAAGAAAAAAATCACTGGAGTTCCCCTTTAAGCCAGATGGATTGTTCTGAAAGCTTTGCTGTATTAGATTTGGAATTTCTGGTGGTAATGACCCAAGAAGCAGAAATAAATTTACTAAAAAAAAAAAAAGTTAAAGGATTTACATGTTGCCCTGCGAGTTTAGAGCTATCACACAGGATTTAACAGCTGCAGCGCTAAAGTGCTTCTTAATCTTTAATGAAATATCTTTTCACCATCTAAAAGAGGAGCGAACGCCAATGGAGATGTAAGCAGTGAGATAGGAGCTCGCCACTGAGATACAAAGCAAAGTAGATTGTGTCTTCCAAGTTTCTTGTTCCTCAGATAGACTTCAATGGGAGACTTCTCAGCTTGTACGGAAAGTACAGCCATACTTCTGTGTCTAGTCCATGAGTACAAAACACAGCAAAGCAGTGTGATCCCCTGAGGGTGGTGGACACTTTACAGACTATAAAGAAACCTGTAGGAAGAAGGTAGACTGTGACCTACATCTGACGGGGCCAGACAAGAACAGAACTAATGAAATACATCAAGTACCATCTAAAGTAACCAATTCTACATTGCCCATCCCCTACTGAGGCTTTAAAATGGAAGGGGGGAAAAAGTTACCTATAAAGTAGTTTAGCTGATATTAGATGAGGGGTCATAGAGAACAATGCAGAATATAACACCAGCTATTACTTCTATGCATTGTGCAATTTCCATTCTCCTTTTTTTTACATTTAATACTTGTTAGAGTTTTAGTTTCATATGTCAAGGTCTGGGAATGTCCCATAGATGTCCTGGCTCCAAAGATTAATCTGTCCCCTTATCTGCCATGACATTCCATATAGAATCCATATGACTCCAATACCTACCCCTATTCTGTGTTTGCTGCAGATGTCCCCGTATACCAGTCACAGATGCCCCCTTTAGTGCCTACCACCGATTCCATCATAGAGGGCCCCTATTAGGTAGCTACCGAAAAGGCCCTTATTAGGTATCTGAGTCCCCCCTTAGGTGTCTACCACTGTGCCCCCTATTGTGTTTCTATCACTTATTCTACTATTGAGACCCCCATTAGGTGTCTACCAGTGAGGCCCCCATTAGGTGTCTACCACTGAGGCCCCCATTAGGTGTCTACCACTGAGGCCCCCATTTGGTGTCTACCACTGAGGCCCCCATTAGGTGTCTACCAATGAGGCCCCCATTAGTTGTCTACCACTGAGGCCCACATGAGGTGTCTAGTACTGAGGCCCCCATGAGGTGTCTAGTACTGAGGCCCCCATGAGGTGTCTACCACTGAGGCCCCCATTAGGTGTCTACCACTGAGGCCCCCATGAGGTGTCTACCACTGAGGCCCCCATTAGGTGTCTACCACTGAGGCCCCCATGAGGTGTCTACTACTGAGGCCCCCATTAGGTGTCGACCACTAAGACCACCATTGGGTCACTGCCACTGATGACCCCATTAGGTGTCTACTACTGAGGCTCCCATTAGGTGTCTACCACTGAGGCCCCCATTAGGTGTCTACCACTGAGGCCCCATTAGGTGTCTACCACTGAGGCCCCCATTAGGTGTCTACCACTGAGGCCCCCATTAGGTGTCTACCACTGAGGCCCCCATTAAGTGTCTACCACTGAGGCCCCCATTAGGTGTCTACCACTGAGGCCCCCATTTGGTGTCTACCACTGAGGCCCCCATTAGGTGTCTACCACTGAGGCCCCCATTAGGTGTCTACCGCTGAGGCCCCCATTAGGTGTCTACCGCTGAGGCCCCCATTAGGTGTCTACCGCTGAGGCCCCCATTAGGTGTTTACCGCTGAGGCCCCCATTAGGTGTTTACCGCTGAGGCCCCCATTAGGTGTCTACCGCTGAGGCCCCCATTAGGTGTCTACCGCTGAGGCCCCCATTAGGTGTCTACCGCTGAGGCCCCCATTAGGTGTCTACCGCTGAGGCCCCCATTAGGTGTCTACCGCTGAGGCCCCCATTAGGTGTCTACCACTGAGGCCCCCATTAGGTGTCTACCACTGAGGCCCCCATTAGGTGTCTACCACTGAGGCCCCCATTAGGTGTCTACCACTGAGGCCCCCATTAGGTGTCTACCACTGATGACCCTTTTCAGTAACTGCTTTTTATGTCTGCCCCATATGGTGTTGCAATATATTAACCCTTTATTGCGTCTTTTCAGCTCTCCTTTACTTGCTCTCTCAATGTCTGGGTTTATATTGGTGTTTCTCTCTCCCGCAGCACATGAAGAAACATCCGTGTCGGCAGTGTGACAAGTCTTTCAGTTCATCTCACAGTCTATGTCGACACAACCGCATCAAACACAAAGGCATCCGCAAGGTTTACACCTGCCCGTGAGTATCCGGCCATTAGGGTGACTCATAATTGTAGTGACCACATGGAGAACATATAAGCCTTCTAGGATATTACTGTATACATGATATCTCCAGGTGAGGACTGTGAACACCTGCTATATGAGGTTTACATGTGGTGAGTAATCACCGGCCCCAAATAACCTTCCCCTATAAGCTGGGGCCTAATAGCCAAATGAAGAAATATACACATATATACATGCACCTCCATTATACTACTATCTATAGAGATACTGGCAGATATATCTCTAGACTAAGTGCATTCTTCTCTGACTAGGAAATGTCCTGATTCCAAGCGGGCCTTCACCAA
Source organism: Dendropsophus ebraccatus (assembly GCF_027789765.1). Classification (NCBI taxonomy): domain Eukaryota; kingdom Metazoa; phylum Chordata; class Amphibia; order Anura; family Hylidae; genus Dendropsophus; species Dendropsophus ebraccatus. The sequence goes on from NC_091456.1 coordinate 175,907,968, forward strand.
ACGCCTAATGCTAGAAAAACACATCCAGCTCATGCATGGCATCAAAGAACCTGAAGTGAAAACCGGAGGAGGAGAAGCTGCAGTGGAGGAGATGTCAGAAGTCAAAGAAGACCCGCAGGTAGTATTTACATAGCAAACTGGATGTTGTGCAGCAATGATGTGCACAGACACTGAGCCAGCAGGGAGTATACTAGAGAAGTGAAGTCAGGTGACATTCAATGTTATCTGAAGATGAAACCTGAAACTATATAACCAAAAGCTAACACATACAATCCCAGTATATAATCCTTTTCTTTTCTTACTTCCTCCATCCATTCTTTCTTAATTTCTTCCTCCCTTACTTCTCTCTTATCTGTTGTCTTCCTCTCTCCCTTACTTCCTTCTAACCCTCCTTCCTTCCCTGCTCCTTTCTTTTCCATCCATCCCTTCCTTCTTTCTTTCTTCATCCCTAATTTCTCCCTCCTCCTTCCTTTCTCTATCCCTCTCTTTCTCCATTCATGTTTCCTTACTTCCCTCTTCCTTCCTCACTTCCATTCCATTCCATTCTGTTCCTTCTTTCGTCCTACTTTCCTTCTCTATTCCTACCTTTCTCCTTCCCTTTTCTCCTTCCTTCCTTCTTTCTAATCTGCCCTACCTTCCTTCCCTCCTCCTTCCTTTTCCATCCATCCCTTATTCCTTCCCCCTTTCCTTCCTTGCTTCCCACACCCTTCCTTTCTCCATCCCTTATTGCTTCCTTCCCTCTTTCTTCCTTATTCTTTTCTTCCTCCCTTCCCTTCTCCTTCCTTTCTCTATCCCTTCCTCCTCCCTTTCTTCATCTTTTCTTGCTTCCTTCCTTCCTTCCCTCCCTCACTTTCTCTATCCCTTATTACTTCCTTCCCTCATTCTTACTTATTCTTTCCTACCTCGCGTCTGCTTCCCTCCTTCCTTATTCTTTCCTCCCTCCCTTCTCCTTCCTTTGTCCATCCATCCCTTCCTCCCTCAATCTCTTCTTCCTTCCTCCTTTCCTTCTCCCTCCCTTGCTTTCTTAGTTCTTTTCTTTTTTCTTTTACATTTTCCCCTAATTGTTCTTCTCTTACCTCATACTCATTTGTCCTTTCTTTTATTTTTTTCCCTTCCTGCCTTTTTAACAGCTAAAAGTAGATCTAAAGCCAAGGGAGATGTAAGCGGTGAGATAGGAGCTCACCACTGAGATACAAAGCAAAGTAGATTGTGTCTTCCAAGTTTCTTGCTCCACTTATAGACTTCAATGGCAGACTTCCCAGCTTGTACGGAAAGTACAGCCATACTTCTGTGTCTAGTCCAAGAGTAAAATACACAGGAAAGCAGTGTGATCCCCTGAGGGTGGTGGTCGCTTTACAGACTATAAAGAAACCTGTAGGAAGAAGGTAGACTGTGACCTACATCTGACGGGGCCAGACAAGAACAGAACTAATGAAATGCATCAAGTAAAGCAGGGCTTCTCAAAATTTTAGTTCTCAGGCCTCACCAGGCGATCCATTATGATGCTGAGGCCTCACAAACAGATATCACTACGCAGTGCCAGTTACCGCTATGTAGTGCACATAATGCACCAATACATACTGCTCCACTTCTATACTGCACCACTAAATACTGATCCACCTGTATAACCCAATATCACACTACACAAGTACATACTGCCCCACCTGTAAACCAGCACCACAGTGCAGCACTCCTGTCTCAATAACCCACCTCTCTACTCACTTTCCAGTTTTCACACACACACACACACACACACACACATATCTGTTACTTTTCATCTGTTCATACTTTTTTAGCATCATATCTATTGACATATAAACATATGAGCTTATGTTGATGTATGTTGATTTCACTAGGAGCCTACACCAAAAAGGAAGCTAGAAGAGCCGGTTCTGGAGTTCCGATCACCAAGAGGCGCCATTACCCAACCACTGAAGAAACTCAAGATCAACGTCTTCAAGGTTCACAAGTGTGCGGTCTGTGGCTTCACAACGGAAAATCTCCTCCAGTTCCATGAACACATCCCCCAACACAAGTCCGATGGCTCCTCTTACCAATGCCAAGAATGTGGCCTTTGCTACACGTCGCACGTTTCCCTTTCCAGACACCTCTTCATCGTTCATAAGCTCAAGGAACCCCAAACCTCCACCAAGCAGAATGGTTCTGGAGAGGACAATGTACAGGAGAACAAACGAAGTGTGGGGACCGAGGCGGCAGATAATGTATCCTTAGACAAGACGTGTAAAGTCTGCTCTAAGACCTTCGAGACCGAAGCCGCATTAAACACGCACATGAGGACTCACGGGATGGCGTTCATCAAGTCTAAAAGGATGACCTCCACCGAGAAGTGATGAGACCACCGCACCGTACCAAGGAAACCTGGTGAACTTTAGGTGGTCCAAGCTACATGTTCATAGTGTTTTACTTGGGAAAAACAAAAATTAAGGACCTAAGGGAAAAAAATTGTGGCAATATATAATTGTATCTTACCGGCCTTTATGATACCGTCACATTACACTACTAAAGCAGTATTCCTGTAAAGCAGATGTAAATAGCAAATACTTTTTGATACTCTGTGACTGTATCGATGTAGATTTTTTTTTTTTTTTTTTAAATATATGTGATATCTCCTAGATGAGAAGGATATTTAACCCCTGCCAGTCTGCTTTCCGTGATAGATGAATATTGGCAGTGTAACGGTAGTACAGGTATGTGCTGCTTAGGCTATTTCTGAATGCTTCAGAAGGAATATAGAACGGACATAGTTATATAAATATATATACATATATATATATATATATACCAGGACTAGAGATACAGGGGAAAGTATATGTATAATTGGAGGATAGGAAGGCATTGCTGTACCCATGCGGGGGGATAAAGCTGTCATTTTTAGTGCGGTTTTCAATCGGTATTGCTATTTTACAGTCCTAATAATGTGCTGCTCTTTGGTGCTCTGGGGTCATGTCACTTTATTTTATAAGATTACAGGTGTAGAATTTTTTTTTAGCAACCATGTATTTTAAGTGTTAAATGGCAAATTATGTAGTGACAAAAATGTTGGTTCGCTTCTGAAAATTTTCTAGGCTTTGTGGTTGGCAGAAGGGTGGCCCCATCTTCATTGGAGAGGGGTGGGCGGCTATTTTTCTTGGTTATGTCAGGGACACAGCAACCTATTGTATTGCGGGCAAAGGAGTAGTAGTCATGCTCAGAGGTGCCAATGAGAAATTATTATAAGTAGCATATGGAAGGTGGGGGGCCTTGTTGCAGATTTTGCACTGATGCCCTGGAGTTTCAAATTAACCCTCTGAATTCCTTGCAGGGATTCAGGTACTATAGCTTAGTTCTCCTGATTTTGACAGGACAATCCTGCAAACCGTGGCTGCAATTGGGGCGGCATTTGCACAAAAAGTGGACATTTTGGGCAGGCTTAAATAGGCACCAAAAAAACCTTTGATATGTCAATAGGTATATCAAAAGTTTTATTGGTCGGGGTCTGAGACCGGTCAGAACAAGCAAGAAACTTACATTACATGGCTGTCTCGGTCATGTGACACAGTCAGGAGAGAACCTGCTAAGGTTCTCTCCTGACTGTGTCACATGACCGAGACAGCCATGTAATGTACAGTAAGTCTATGGGGGCCATCTTGCTCACATAGATCTAGAGGGAAGAAATTTGTGCAGCAACGTCTTTCCTCAATCCTTCTGTTCGGTCACGGTTTGAACATTCAGACCCTAACCAACTGATATATTTTGTTTTTTTCATATCGCACGTCAATGTTTTTTTTTTTTTTTTTTTCTTGGTGAGGGGTATGCTTTAAAAGTTCAGACTTTGTCATCCTTAAAGGGGTTTTCACACGGGGTAGAACATATAAAACCTGTACTCACTCACAGCTTCCTGCCACTGTTTCGGAGTCCCTGGCGGTAGGGCCCATGTTGCACTCTGCAGCCAATCACTGGCCACGGTGGTCCTGTGAAGGGTTGTGTTAGCAAGTATGATAAAGATGTCTGGTGCATAGACTTTCTCTATGTGGAGACACTGGCTGCTCAATGCCTAGTGAGAGCATTTCTTGCACAACGATTGTCCACTCATTTTAAGGAAAATTCTGGAACTAACAGTTTGTTTGCATCATCACATTGACTTTGTTGAACACTAAGGGCCCTAGTACACGGGAGCCATAATTGGCCAAATCAGGACGATTCGGGCGATTACTGCTCTGTGTAATAGAGACGACAATCAGCCAATGACAACGATCATTTTGGTCCTGAATGTGTAAAAATAAATAATAAACAATGTACATTACCTGTCCACACTTCCGATGTTGTTGTTGTTGTTCTGCCCTCTGCTTGCTTCCAGGAGCCATTGCAGCTTTAGGCTATGTTCACACTATGTAAAGAGACCGGCCATTCCGTGACCCGTGGGGCTCATCAGCACGCGCCCGCATCAGAACCTCCAACAGCACACAATGAAGCAAGCGGCCGAAGCTGCTCGCTGTATTGTGTGAACTGACAAGGGTTTCCTACGGCCGCAATTCATTGAAGCATTGAACTCATTGAATTGCGGCCGCAGAAAACTGACATGTCAGTTATTTGTGGCGCCGCACAGGATCCCGCAACAACGGCCGTACTTTTACGTAGTGTGAACATAGCCTTAGAGTGGTCTCTAAACTGACAGGCCGCTCAGCCAATCACTAGCCGTGGTGGTCCCGGCCAGTGATTGGCTGAGCAGCCTGTCAGTTCAGAGACCGCACGGAAGCTGCAGCAGTGGATCCGGGAAGCGAGCAGAGGGCAGAAGAACATCGGGACTGTGGACAGGTAATGCATACAATTTAATGGCAAGGGCTGTACGGACATCACTAACAATATTATATATACACACAGCCCTTGCAAAACGATTATCGGCTCAGTAAGCCAGCAACGATCTAGCAGATTGGTGCTTGCTTACAGGCATCAGGCCATCTAGTACAACCCTAAGAAAGTAAACTTTTCCCCAAAAATTCCTGTAACATGGTTTTAAAGCACCCAGACAAAAATTACCTGTTCACTGATTGGTGTATGTGGATAACACATGTTAAAGAGTTACCTATAGTAACCAATCAGGATGGTTCTTTCACTTTCAAATCAAATAATAGCTGACCTTTGATTGGTTGCCATCGGTAACAAGACCACATTTGCATGTGTGGATTGCCCATGACATCCAATCAGAACACCCTATAAATGTGACATGTTACCTGATTAGTTGCCGTGGGTAACTACTTTACTAGTGATATCCCAAGCAACTATTCAGATTAAACCCACCAAAGCAACCATTCAGGTGTTTAAACCCACCAAATAATCTGAGCAGTTGCGTTGGTTAAAGGGGGTTCTTAAGGATTAAAATAAAATGTAGCTGCTTTTTTCCCCAGAAACAGCACCATGTAATACAACTCACAACCTAAGGGCAAAAGTGGCGCTGTTTTTGGATGAAACTGCTATGTTTTGTCTACTCTTGGATAACCCCTTTAATGACAATGGAAGCTGGATGATATCTCTGACAGGAAGCCATGTTTGTGACTGCAAAGCCGACTGTAAAAAAATTAACAATGGTTTTTAACATTTGTTCTCAGTATTTTAGTATATTTTAGCCTATCAAGCAATCCTTACCAGTGTATCTCAGTCTTGTTTAAAAGGGAAATTGTAGCTAAATTTGTCCTTAAAGGGTATGTCCACTTTTGCAACCCATGTTTCTTTATTGCTCCAATGCATTTACAAAAAATAGACAACCCCAATGAAGCAACTTTGCAAATAGTCTTGCTGACAAATCTTTTAACAGCTCCTATACATGCCTATGTGTTTCCATGGTTACAGACTACAAACAAACCATGTGTAGTCTGATCCTGCTATTAGTCCTTTGCCATCCTTTTAGAAGTATGGCTGCAGTCTCAGACTAGCTTGTAACCATGGAAACATATGGACCTCCATAAGAGTTGCACACACAAAATAGTAGAATGTACTTATTATTATTTGTAGATTTGCTTCATTTATGTAATGTAGATGATGGGGCTATAAAACATGGTTCCAAAATAATACATACATACCCTTTAACATCCTATATGCATCTTTAGTGGTCCACAAGGGCCCTGTTTATGTTGAATGTGCAGCAGAATACCTCATGAATCTGTGATGGTCGCCATTTGCCGCTTCTTGGTTTTACTTCAGTTGATGGATATTCGCTCCAGAGTGCGGGATGAGTCAGACATTCAGAATTACAACATATGGGAACCATAGAATAACTCAATATGTACAGAGGTGATGTCTGGAGGACTGTTTGAACACGCAGAAAATGTGTATAAATGAGTCATGTAAAAAGATTTATATATATAAAAAAATAAGTGGTTTGTAACATGTTAAAGGGGTATTCTGATAATTGCATTTAAAGGGGTTGTCTTATAGCTAAAATAGGGGCGATCATGTGATCAGTGTGGATCTGGCAGGTGAAACCTCTATAGATCAGCTGCTTTTGACACAGTGACCTCTGGAGGAGAAATGAGGTATTACAAGGCTCCTTTTCAGATTAAAGGCCGATGATCTAATGCAAGAGTCCTCCAGAGCAGTTGCCACTCTTTGCAGTCTGCCAAATAAGAGGTCCAGCTTCTTTTGTGACAGCTATATGCCCTATTAGACCCTATTTGTGTGAACTTTAACACAAGTTTTAGTAACCGCTTTATTTAAATGAATTGAAAATTTTGCTTTTATACTTCGGCTTTCAAGGAGGAACATACCTTACCTTTAATTGGTGAACCCCCTTTAAGCCAGGGGGCCCCACTGCCAACTTCAAAGTATAATAATGTCGTCCTCGGCTTCTATAGTCTAGGGGTTGGCTCGCTGGTAACTACTGTACATTCTTATCAAATCAAAGGGGCCTCCATACTCTTGTTTAACAGTGGCCCATCTTCTTTCTGTGTCTTCTCCTTCTTCTTGGATGCTATAACTGTAGGAGTAATACACAAGTTGAACTCCCTTGAAGAGAGCAGAAAAAAAGAGACCGGAACATTTAACCCTATTAGTTCAAAATGGCCGACTTTTCCCCAAGTAGTAGTTTTAAACCTCTACAAGTCAAATACTCTGTAGATCCAGACAACAGGGACAAGAAATCCTGTAGAATAAATGTATAAAAAAAGAGCAGAGAGGCACTTTACATGTTATCAGAATACCCCTTTAAATTCACAACTCTATAGCCAGCACTGCAAAAGTAGCTTCCTTCTCCGAAAAGACCTCGATCTGACAATGCACAGGGACCAGTGTTGCCAGCTCTCTGCAATGGTGTCTGACCCCACCCGGGTCCCTTTTCTCATTTGCACAGTTACTTGTGAAGTTGCTTTAACTTATTTTAATGTGTATACTAGGGAGGGGGGAGGGGGGCACTAATGTGCAGTATTGTCCTTTTCATAACAAACCTATTTCTCTGTGAGAGTACTAGGGACTGTTCATTTACATTATTATTTTTATATATTTTTTTTTTTACCTGTTCAGTATCTCTGTATTGATTTTGTAATAATTTTATATCGCTGTGTATTTTGTGTATATATTGAAGGTGCATGAGTACAGTCCGTGGTCGTCCAGTCTTGCTGCTGTTCTCCGCCTATACACTCGGTGTCTTTATAAATGTATTGAGGTTATTTCACATGTAAATAAACATGAAGTATTTGACTCGGTCAAGTTGTCTTTTTATTGGTCAGGGTAGTCGGTGACCCCGGTGATGGGGGGGTTTCGTCAGGTTTATAGCGTAACCTTTTCGTTGTAGGTTGTTGCATTTGCGTCATGAGAATCGTCCAGCCAGCTCAGACTCCATAGGGGACGGGAAACACGAGACGCTTCCTATTCACAGGTAAAGCTGGGTGGTAATTGATTTTTTTATGCACAATGATTTTAGCTTACGCTCCACAGCTGCTTTGGAAAACAGGAATTGTTCTTGTGATTTGTCATTGCCGCGACCGTGTCCTTTATAAAAGCGGGGCTCCGGCGATTCACCGCACTGTGCGCCATGTTGATGGACCGGCTCCTTGCATTTAGTTTCAGCCTTGCTGCCATCGCTGCAGCTCCGGCTAATCTTTCAGCCAAATGCTTAAAGGACACCATGGATTACTTGTCGGACCTGAACTCAGAGGAGCCAAAAACTTATGCCATGCTCAGTAAGTACCACTGCTTGCTTTGTCCTTGTTTTTATTCTTTCCATATCACATAGGATGTTAAAGGGGTATTAAGGAGAAATATAGGTGATTGTGGTGTCACAAAAAAAAAAAGGTACTCACCTGCCCCTATTCCCTCACCAATGCCAGTCCTGGCTGCCAGTGCTTTTTGTTCTCCATCCTGACACAAAGGAAGTGCTTCTGGGTCACCACTGTGACTGGGATTTCATATGTGTCCAACAGCGGTGAGTGTTGTCCACACACTTTTAGGCTGGGTTCACACTAGAGCAACACGGATGCATTTTGTATTTCAGCTGAAAGTACTTGCCTACCCATTTATCTGATGACCAGAATAGACAGCGGTCACTTAAGCTTATCATGATTGTCGTCACAATAGTCACAAAAATCTGACTGTATTACGTTTGTGTGAACCCATATTTAACCCATATGAACCCCCCCCACCCCCCCCTAGACCTTATATTGATGGCCTATAAATTTTTACAGGCTGGATAAACCGTTTAAGGGTAGCTTCCCACATACCGACTCGCAGCGTTAATAATGCTACGAGTCGACTAGGTCCTGGCAGATCACTTTCACTACATACACGCAGCGGTCTGAGCGACCGCTGCATGTATGTAATTCTGCCGGCTGCTTAACCCCTTGTGTTGCCGCCCGCCTCCTGCTCTGTATACATTACCTGTCCTCGCTGCATGGGTCCCGGCGTACTGCTCTCCCGCCCGGCCAATCAGTGGCTGCGGCAGGGCAACACACTGATTGGCCAGGCGGGAGAGCAGTACGCCGGGACCCGTGCAGCGAGGACAGGTAATGTATACAGCGGAGTGGGAGCCGGGTGGGAGCTGAAGGGGTTAAGGGGCCGGCAGAATTACATTCACGCAGCGGTCGTTCAGACCACTGCGTGTATGTAGTTAAAGTGATCTGCCAGGACCTAGCCGACTCACAGCGTTATTAACGCTGCGAGTCGGTACGTGTGAAGCTACCCTAAAGTCAGGACCCTGACTTGACTGTTCCAAAACCCATTGAGTTAAAGTAGAATTGTCTTAGTTGCCCCTAGCAACCAATTCATTAGAGTACACTTTTCATTTTTCTAAGAGTCTGTGAGGAATGAAAGGTGGAATCTGATTGGTTACTAGGGGCAACTGAGCCAATTCTACTTTACACCATGTTTGATAAATCTCCCCCATTGTCTTCTTGTAATGGCCAAAGCCTTGAGGTCATGGACTGCTACCCTTTTGTTCTCCTGTGAAGTTTCAGTAACCCCTCATCTCATCTCCTAAGGGTTCATTTACACAGAAAGATTATCTGACAGATTATCTGCCAAAGATTTGAAGCCAAAGCCATAAACAGGGAACAGGTCATAAAGGAAAGCTTGAGATTCCTCCTTTTTTTAAATCCATTCCTGGCTTTGGCTTCAAATCTTTGGCAGATAATCTGTCAGATAATCTTTCTGTGTAAATGAGCCCTTAGCTTAAACAGTTCATCAAGCTCTTGAAGAAGTCAATAAAGGGGTTCACTTGCTTTTTCTCCCTGCACTGTGGATGTGTGCTCAGAATATGAATGGCCCGACTCATTACCTCACATCTATTATGCATTTTAAACTTTACTGCCACTTTTACAATGGGTGTGGAAAAAGGGGAGTGGGCTATGGGTGCCTTTTACACAGAGAGATTTATCTGACAGATTTTTGAAGACAAAGCCAGAAATGGATTTGAAAAGAGGACAAATCTCAGTCTTTCCTTATGACCTGTTCTCTGTCTATAATCTGTTCCTGGCTTTGGCTTCATAAATCTGTCTGATAAATCTTTGTGTAAAGGCACCCTAAGGTTATACTTGTCAAAATTTCATAATTAACGCTATGTGAACATAGCCTTATGGCCCTATTCCACGGAACGATTATCGTTTGTTTTCGGACGATATCGACCGCTACGGACAATAATCGTTCCGTGGAATAGAGTGCAACGATCAGCCGACATCGTTCATGTCGGCTGATCGTTGCAGTCGCTTGTTTTTCAACATGTTGAAAAACAAGCGACTGATATAGCAGCGATCTGCTGCCGTCGCTCCGTTGAATAGGAGCATCGGCAGCAGACGCTGCTATATCCTATGGGCTGCCCGGACGATCAGCGATCCCCCGGGCAGCCCCCCCGCAGCTCCCTGCCGCCCCTCCCGCACTCACCCGCTCGCTGCAGCCGCGTTGAATAGCGGCGGCAGCGAGCGGGGAACGAGGAGCAAACGAGCGCTAATAGCGCTTGTTTGCTCCTCTAAAACGACCCGTGGAATAGGGCCATAAGGGCCCTATTCCACCGGACGATTCTCGTTCAGATTATCGTTAAATCGTTCGAATCTAAACGATAATCGTTCGGTTGAAATGCAGTAACGATTAACGACCGAACGAGAAATCGTTGATCGCTTTATAAGACCTGGACCTATTTTTATCGTTGCTCGTTCGCAAAACGTTCGCAAATCGTTCGCAAATCGTTCGCATTGAATAAGACATCGTTCGGTCGTTCGCAATAGATACGAACGCAATAGCGAATAAATACAGAAGAAGAAACGATCGCAATTACGATCATAAGTAACGATTATCGTTCCATGGAAATGAGTGAACGTTTTCAGGTCTTTCGCAATAGCGGTCGTTTGAGATCGTTAATCGTTAACGATTATGCTAACGATAATCGTCCGGTGGAATAGGGCCCTAAGGGTCCATTTACACAGAAATATTATCTGACAGATTATCTGTCAAAGATTTGAAAAAAAAAAGCCAGGAACAGACTATAAACAGAGATCAGGTCAAAAAGGAAAGACTGAGATTTCTCCTCTTTTCAAATCCATTTCTGGCTTTGGTTTCAAATCTTTAGCAGATAATCTGTCAGATATTCTTTCTGTGTAAATGGACCCTAGGACCCTGTATCTAGAAATCCAAGTAGTTCTGTTTGCTTTTATACGGAGTAGTTTGAGTTTCTAGGTTTCGGGGTACATGTGGGATGCCAAAGACAAGAAGGTAGTTATTTAGGCTGTAGGGGGTGGTCAGTGCTGAGGACGTCACTCAGGGGTTGGGACTAGGGCTCAAGGATGTGTAGTCTAGGGAGAGAGGGTGGAGCTGGGGGGATGGAGACAATACACATTGTGAAGTTCTTTCACTTTCAGCTTCCTGTCAATTAAAAGCAGGCTTAAGCCAGTACTATTATAGTACTATTGATCCCACCATATTAATAAGTTATATATCTTAAATGGGTTATCCAGCGCTACAAAAACATGGCCACTTTCTTCCAGTGACAGCTCCACTCTTGTGTCCAGCTTGGGTGGGGTTTTGCTGCTCAGTTCCATTGAAGTGAATGGAGCTTTATTGCAAACCGCACCTGAACTGGAGACAAGAGTCATGCTGTCTCTGAAAGAAAGTGGCCATGTTTTTGTAGCCTAGATAACCCCTTTAAGATTATAGTATTTAAAGGGGTACTCCGGCCCGGGGGTATTTTTCAGCTATGGCCGGGGATGGGGTGGTTATGGATGGCGGAGGTCACTTACCTCCCACGTTCCAGCGTCGGGTCCCGGATCGCGCCGCCTGGTACACCCAGGACGCGGTGCTGGAATCGGGGAGGTAAGTGACCCCCGTCGTCCATAACCACCCCATCCCCGGCCATAGCTGAAAAATACCCCTTTAAAAACTATTTTTTGATACCGGAATACCCCTTTAAACATTAGAGATTATTATATGCTAATCCAGAAACTCTCCCGGAAGGAAAAGTTACCAGCAGATAGCTGTTTCAGGGCTCTTGCCCCTCGCCAGTACAGAGCCGGGTGCTAACCGGATAGCAATAGGCTTATATTGTCAGACCAGGGTGATTATGTGTCTCCATGAGGAATATGGAGTCTTACAAGTTATGCAATGCTCCATGGGAACATAGTATGTAAAGTAGCTCTTAGACCCCTTCTGATCCTGAGAATGAAGGGGCCGCAGCACTGATTCAGCCCTATCATAATCTTTCCTCGCACAGCGGTGCTGCCAGCCACCCACTGTATAGGAAAACTGCAGAGACGCTCCATCCTAGTGATACGCCATCACTTCACACAATGGGATATAATGGGACAGATGATACATAATAGTCAGAAATCATATCCTTGAAGCAGTGAAGCGCGTCACTTCATGTCCTGCTTTCTTCTTTCTCTAAAAATAATCTTGTCTAAGAAAAGAACAGAGAGAGGAAAATCTGTGTAAATTTACTCAGTGAGAAGCCAATGTCCTATAGTGGAACGAGATCTTCCCCATATAAGACAATGGTCCGCCATGCTGTGGTCCGCCATCCCTGCCCTCTGGGCACTCCTGTTCCCTTCTGTCCCTCAGCATCAAAGCTCAGACCTTTCTGTCTTACTTTTTCTATTCATGTATATGGTGCCCACATCTTATCACATTGCTGCCTTTTCCCATTGGCGCTCACAGTATAACAACTATGTTTTTGTAGAATGAGAGGGAACAGGAGTACTCCGAGGGAACATGGGAGGCATTAAATAATGTCTAGGCCTCATGGTTTTAAGATCTCTGCTTGCTGTCATTCAGTAGTATCCTTCAGTGTTTATAGCCATGTGATGGGCAAACAAGTGCAGGGCTCATTACAGTACAGTGTGACGGATCTGTGTGCCCATCACATGACCAGAACAGATTACTACATAGTAAGGACCCATGCACATGTGCGGTAAATTTATTCAGATTTCTTATCAGGAAATCCAGATAAATTTCCAGACCCTATCTGTTAGACACGGACACCCTTCAAAAATTTTCCTGAAAGGTGTCTGTGCCGGAAAATAGGTCAGGAAATTATAGATTCTGTCCTATGGGAGTATTTGGAAACTGGAGCGCCCCTAATCAGGAGCAAACACAGTTAAATGCTGCGCTGTGTTTGACAGACTAATGAGCCATTTGCTCCCCGCCCTGTCGATCTTCTGGCCTGAGGCAGCAGTATACCTCCAGCCTCAAGAGGCCGCTCTATCCCCAGCGCTCCAGTGAACCTGCAGAGAAATATTATTTCCTGAAACCTTCTGAAAGTCTTCCTAATCAGCATTTTCTGACTGTAAAAATGGTCATGGACATATGCATGGTGCCTACTAATGAAGATCTCTATGAATAACCACAAACAGAGATTTTAATCCCTTTCCGACACTCCAAATTTAGTTTTTCCTCCTCACTTTCTAAGACCTGTAGAATCTTTCTTATGGTCCTTTTAGACGGAACGATTATCGTTAGAATTTGCACGATGACAATCGCATTTGAGCGATAATCGTTCCGTGTAAACACAGCGAACGATCAAGCGACAAGCGAGAAATCGTTCATTTTGATCTTTCAACTTGATGTTCTCAAATCTTCGTTGATCGTTCGCAAAAAAATCGCAGATCGTTCCGTGTAAACATTCTTTCAACGATTTCACCTATGTGTGAGATAGGCTTAAGTGATCGCAAAACGATTTTTCCGCACAATGTATCGTTCCGCCTAAATGCTGATCGTTATAAAAAACACATCGTTCATTCAAAATCGTTAATCGTGCGATCGGGCGAATTATCGCTCCGTCTAAAGGGACCATCAGATGCTTGTATGATCACTTATTCTTTGCAGGACAATTTGTACCCTTTATTTTACTATATTGGGTGTAATAAAGCATAAAAAAATATTTGTAGTGCAAAATTAAAAAAAAAAAAATACAATTATGCTATTTTGTGGGGAAATAATGTTAAACTCCCAGTAAACCAATACACTTGATTGCTTACAGAGTTCAATGCAATGCACTGCATTGATCTATGCTATCAGCGTCCCATAGGTGCATTCTGCCACAGGCGAACTCATCTAAACTGTTACATGACCGGCATCAGAATGATCTCTGATGTTGGTCATCGCTATTGTTGAGTGTACTTGACAAAAGTTCGGGTTCGGCAGCGTTAGGTAATATGGACACAGCAATTCTTGTGGATTCCGCAAGGAATTGAAGAGGAAAGATTTCTACTTGAAATTCCTCTCCTTTTCTGCTCTGGCAGAATAAGGATGGGTTCACACTATGGAATCCACACAGATAATTTCTAGCGGATTCCGTCAATTGTACCTGCTCGCAGTGGCGCGCATCTCTGCCCGTGCCATAGACACCATTCTATGGCCGGGCCAATTCCACCATCCACCGAAAGAATTGACATGTCAGTTCCTTCGACGGAAGGCGGAATCCGGCCGACCATAAAATGGTGTCTATAGCACGGGTGGAGATGTGCCCCGCTGCGAACGGGTATGAGCGATGGAATCCGCGCAGATTCCGTGGTGTGAACACACCCTACGAGCAGAATTCGAGCAGAATTGGAGTGTAATTCAAGCAAAATTTAAGCCCCATTGACTTCTATAAGATTCCTCTAGCGGAATCCGCCCAAAGAATTGACATATTAATTCTTTGGGCGGAACGTGGATTCCGCGTGGAATCTGGACGGAATTTTGGCCAAAAATTTCCGCCGTGTGCACTAATGTGTGGAAATGCAATAGAAAACAAAGGGAACCAAGACTGCTCATTTTTTATGGGCGGAATTTCGAGCGGATTCCGTACATACTTTAAAGCGCAATCCGCTGGAAATTCTGCGAGAACTGCTTAGTGTGCATATACTCTTAGTCTGAACCTCAAATGCTTGGCATTGGATGCTGCCCTTGGCCGCCATAGACTGTATCCATGTTTTCCTGGCAGCCCTAGGGTGGCATCCAACTCCTCCAGCCACCGGGAGTCAAATGCCAAGTATTTGGGTTCAGATGAAAGTTGACTAACCCAAACTTTCGTCAAGTTTGCTTAACACTAGTCATCACCAAAGGTTGTGAGTTGCAGATAGCAGCTCTCCCTTGGCAGGCATGGGGCAGGCTTGCCTCCTGAGTAGGTCATACTCTCTCACATGACCTATGATGTACGTCATGGGTCAGGAAGTTCTTAAAAACAGTGAGGAATTGATCCAAAAAGGCTAACTTTTATTGGCGGTATATGCCTTTAATTGCTCCCTTTATGGTCTGTCAATCTTCACTTATCTTCACCCTTCATGCTTTTACATTTACATTTATATCCACTTTTACAGAAGAGGTTCTTGTATAACAGGAGAATACTGGAAACATTTAGACAGACAACAATGATGAAGACGTCTCTCGTCCTCGGAGGGCCTGTCATCCAGTATAAATTCCATTTACAGCTCATTCGGTGTTAATCCTGCCCGATTACCAGCTATCAGTAATTTGCTCGTCTATCATCTACCAAGCCGAAGCAATATCCACCTCTTCATGTTTCCTCTCAGAAATAACAGATAACAGGCGGCCGTCTTTTTTATCATCTCTCTTTACAACGTCGCGAAAGACGAGAGGAATCAGTCGGAGGAGTCGTACGAGTCTCATTGGGATTCCCCAGAATTGTAGCCGCAGGCAGACAATTTATACCAACGTATTCTTGTGTAAAAAGTCATGTTTCAGACAATTTCTTTTAGTATATGACATTGTGGGAAAATGCTACTCGTGCCATGCACATTAACTGGCACACAGAGAAAGATAAGATAAATCGGCTAGACTGATGATCTGTTTTCTCAGTGTTAGAGATAGCAGTAGGGATGGGGGAGGAGCTACACATCAGCTTCAAGGGTGGACAGGGGGGAGAGAAACTTTGGAAGGCAGCTCCAGCAGATAGAAAGCAGCTTGCTTGCAAGGGAGTATCATATAGGCAGTGTACACATGCATACCTACCAAATGTCCCTTTTTTGAAGGGACAGACAACACTTTTAACTCAAGTCCCTCTGTCTCTTTCTTTTTAGATAACCCCTTTAAATGCTGTTTCTGCTCTCAGGTAATTGTTAGGGAACTGGGTAACATCAATAATGACATCACAGCAAATCCCTGTATAGAGGGTTTTAATACAAGAAAGTGCCTGCTCAGCTAATATGTTGACAACCCCCTTAAAGGGGTAGTTCACCAAATGTTTTTTTTCTTTCAAATCAACTGGTGCCAGAAAGTGCCAGACAGTCTTACAGTACTTATTAGCTGCTGTATGTCTGGCAGGAAGTGGTATTTTTTCCAATTTGAAGAGCAGAATAGGTTTTCTATGGGGATTTGTTGCCGCTATGGAAAGTTCCTGACATGGACAGAGGTGGCAGCAGAGGACACTGTGTCAGACTGGAAAGAATACACCACTTCCTGCAGGACATACAGCAGCTGATAAGTACTGGAAGACTTTACACTTTTCAATAGAAGTAAATGGCAAATCTCTGGCACTTTTTGACACCAGTTGATCTGAAAGAAAAAAAATTGTGAACTACTACTACTTTAATGGGTGTGCATATGTCATGTTTTCTGCACCCAATGAACCCCAGTGCAGCCAAACATGACTAGTGTTGAGCAGAGATGCCAAACTGTTTTGGTTCTGCAAGGTTCCCCAAACCCGAACACTCGGCATTTGACTCCTGGCAGCTGCAGAAGTTGGAGTCCTGGGAAACATGGATACAGCCTATTCTTTTAAATACTACATACAAGATATATGTTCATAACTGACCCTGATCAAAGCTTGTGATGTGTCCTCTTACAGTGTATGATGCTTTGGGAAAGCAGGGAAGCGGCATAGTGAATGGTAATGTGGACCGGCTCGGATCTTATAGCGAATGTCTCTCAGTTCAAGCTGCTGGACGGGAATTTAAAGGCGAATACTGCAAGATGCATGTGGAACAGGTCTGCACCGTACAAGCAATTTTAAGAAACTTTGTAATTGGGTTTATTAGCCGAAAAATGCATTTTTATAATGAAAAAGCTGTTTGAAGCTCCCCCCCCCCCCCCGTCTTCATTGTTCTCTATTGAGAGGGGAGGGGTAGAGGGAGATTAGGCACCAAAACAGGACAAGAAAGAGTTAATTTACAGCCACATCACCGGGCTATCTCCTCTGAAGTCAGCACTGACCTCTCTGACCTCTGATTACAGACTTTCACACAGGTCCCGCTGTGTAATCCTTTGTTCTCTGTTCTCTGTTCTCTGCTGCCGACTAATCTCCCTCCTTCCTCCTCCTCCCTCCCCTCTCCATAGAACAGACAGGGACACGTCTGATGCAACAAGACATAATTTCCTGATAATGAGCAGTGAATGAGAGAGAGGAGTGGGGGGGGGGGGTCTGGGGAAAGTCTTTTTGAATGCAGATAATGGCATATTTGCCTAATAAACCCCAATTACAAAGTTACAAAAATACAACAGTGACACTTTAAGTGGTACCACCATTGCTATCATGCAATAACTTATTTAATAAAGTTATATAACTTTGTACTAAAACTTTATTTGAAAAAAAATTATATATCTACATATATTTTTTTCCTTACACTGATGATGTATAGGAGGCGGAGCTGAACTGCTAAACTGTCAAATTCTCTTGTACCCTCTAGTCCTTCCTAGATAATGCCATAGGGCTTTGTACATCAGTCAAGGATGAGCTGGAAATTGAGGGTAAAAGAAGAGTTGTGGCAGTGACACTTGAGCATCTCAGCTCCACCTCCTTGGCACTTGCCTGGGAAATAAAAAGGCAATTTTATACGTTTTCGACCACCATCAGCACCAGGAAAGATAGCATTTGCTGTTATATTGTCAGCTACAATTCACATTTCAAACTGCTAATATGGTTAGATAACCGGTGGGTCAAGTAGACATAATGTGTGAATGTGATTTGCATCAGTCTCTTGTTTGTCAGAACTATGATATGATCTTAAAGGGGAACTCCGGTGAAAATCTTTTTCTTTCAAATCAACTGGTGTCAGAAAGTTATATAGATCTGTAATTTACCTCTATTTAAAAATCTCTACTTATCAGGTGCTGGATGTTCTGCAGGAAGTGGTATATTCTTTCTGGTCAAGGTGTTTTCTGCTGCCACCTCTGTCCATGTCAGGAACTGTCTAGAGCAGTAGTAATTTCCCATAGAAAACCTCTCCTGCTTCTGACTGTGTCAGACTAGAAAGAATACACCACTTCCTGCAGGATGTACAGCAGCTGATAAGTAGTGGAAGACTGGAGATTTTTAAATAGAAGTAAATTACAAATCTATATAACTTTGTGAAACCAGTCGATTTGATAGAAAAAGATTTTTACTGGACAGCCCCTTTAATGGGATTGTTGATTTGGACAATCCCTACTTATTAGAAGTTTCATTTGGTAAACAAATGATCAGAAAGTCTTCCTTTGGTGGGACCCCCAATAATCAGCTGTAAGGCTAGGTTTACATCACGTTTCCGGCCCCACAATGTTAATATACGTTGGGAAACATTGGGGGAGATTTATCAAACTGGTGTAAAGTAGAATTAGCCCAGTTGCCCCTAGCAACCAATCAGATTCCAACATTTTCCAAAGAGTCTGTGAGGAGTGAAAGGTGGAATCTGATTGGTTGCTAGGGGCAACTGAGCCAGTTTCACTTTACACCAGTTTGATAAATCTCTCCCATTGACTTGAATGGGCAGGATGTAGTCATTTTGAGTCCAGGGCTGAGGAGTGTGGGCTATTCTTTGTTGCCTTGCTATTAGATGACCTAACTCTGCTTTTTCTCCATTATTTTAAAGGAAGGAGTAAAGTTTGTCATTGGGATCTGTGTTCCTGATTCTTGCAGCAGCAGAGATATTACAACCATGGCTACCCTGGGTAAGATGAAGCATAAGGTTAGCTCTTTATTAATCCAATATGGGGTGTGTGTGTGTGTGTGTGTGTGTATATATATATATATATATATATATATATATATATATATATATATATAAACACACACACACACACACTATGTATCTACTATCTATCTATCTATCTATCTATCTATTATCTATCTATCATCTATCTATCTATCTATCTATCTATCTATCTATCTCCTATCTATCTATCTATCTATCTATCTATCTATCTATCTATCTATCTATCTATCTATCTATCTCCTATCCATCTATCTATCATCTATCTATCTATCTATCTCCTATCTATCGCCTATCTATCTATCTATCTATCTATCTATCTATCTATCTCCTATCTCCTATCTATCATCTATCTATCTATCTATCTATCTATCTATCTATCTATCTATCTATCTATCTATCTATCATTATATCATTTTCTGCACCTCCTTCTATGACCGAGACTTGGATTCTTTATGTGCCTTACCCCTTTCATTCATGCATTACCTGGTCAGCTATTTATTTATGTAATATCTGCTGACCTGGAGAGGATCAGCTGATCCCCTTGTCATCTTTATCATTATGTAGTATACCAACAAACCTGTAGACCCAGGTATCTTGTATCATATAGAACAGTGGTGCACAACCTGTGGCCATCCAGCTGTTGCAAAACTACAATTCCCATCATGCCTTGGTACTCATTAGCTGCCCAGGCATTCTGGGAATTGTAGTCTTGTTGTGCACTCCTTTTATAGACATCTGAGGGCCCTATCAGAAAAAGCAATTTTTAACAATTAAAAATTAACGATACTAAACAAGATAGTTTAGCTTTAACCTGAAATCGTTCACCATATTAAACAGAACAATAATCGTTACTGCAATCGTTTAATCTGATCCCCGCAAATGAAGGAACAATGTGGAATTACTCTGAACGATTAGTCAACGGATGCGGAATGCGGCACCAAAGGAACGATGAGCGATTTCTCGATGGTCGTTTGATGGCTGCCTGCATTTACACAAAACAATAGTCGTTTAAATTTGAACAGTATAACGATAATCATCACTATTATCAGACGAATCAGGCTGATTGTCGCTCTGTGTATTAGAGACTATGATCAGCTGATAACAACGATTGTTTCTTTAGGTCTAGACCTAAAATCAACACCCGCTGAAGTGCATCGCTAGTATAATAGAGATGTACTGCTGACGGCTAACAACTAAATAAACTGTTCATACATCACCTCTCCTCTTCTCCTGGTCCTGGTCTCCTCCTGCTTTTTGCTATCTTCCCAGCACCGTGTGCTTCCCGAGACCACCACGGCCAGTGATTGGCTGAGCTGCCTGTCAGCTCAAAGAAGCCTCAGCACGTGGTGTTGGGAAGTGAACAGAAGGCATGAGGAGACTGGGAGCGTGGAGAGGTAATGTATGAACAGTTAAAGTGACTCCCCCAAAACCACTTGTACCATCGGATAGCTGCTTTTAATCCAAGATCTGTCCAGGGGTCCGTTCGGCAGGTGATGCAGTTATTGTCCTTAAAAACAACTTTTAAACTTGCAGCTCTTTGTCAAACTGGCGTGGCCTACAGTGTCTCCTCCCTTCTCCCCGCCCTCTTCCTCATTAGGAATGCCCCAGGCAGATTTTCTAATATTCATCACCTGTGTGAGCACGGCACATGGGCTCGATCGTTAAGGCACCTGTGCAGTGTTCAGACAAGTGAGGAATAGGAGAATACCTGTCAGTGGCATTCCTAATGATGAAGAGGACGGGCAGGAGGGACAGAGGGGGTGTACCAGCCTAATGCATACACACTCTAGGTCATGCCAGTTTGGCAAAGGGCTGCAAGTTTAAAAGTTGTTTTTCAGGACAATAACTGCATCACCTGCCGAACGGACCCCGGGACAGATTTTGGATTAAAAGCAGCGATCCGACGGTACAAGTGGTTTGGGGGGGACAGATTGTGGGTACAGAGTCGCTTTAAGGGCATTGGCTGCACGGACATCG
Source organism: Dendropsophus ebraccatus (assembly GCF_027789765.1). Classification (NCBI taxonomy): domain Eukaryota; kingdom Metazoa; phylum Chordata; class Amphibia; order Anura; family Hylidae; genus Dendropsophus; species Dendropsophus ebraccatus. The sequence continues at coordinate 175,928,820 of NC_091456.1, forward strand.
TTAACAATGTCTGTGCAGCCCTTGCTAAACAATAATCGAGCCGTGTAATAGGTTCAGCAAACGAGTTCCAGTCTGGCAGATCAGCACTCATTTACACTATTGATCGGGCCGCCATGTAATAGGACCCTAAGCATCTCACCCTATAATATGTGTCTCAACAGATCTCCTTAAATACAGGGGGACGTCATTCCTGGAGTCTCTGCCTAGTTTTGTCATTCGGAATGAAACCATTCCGGTGGTGGTGGAGACGTTCTGCTCCCGGGGCCTGTTTCCTGCTGATACATTTGCTATAATTTCTCTGTAAGTACGAGTCCGGTGTCCATCACCCGCTGTCTTCGGTAAAGTCCAGCTAAGTGACCATAACTCTGCCCTAATAACTTTTGCTTTTGGCAGGTGCCTCAGCGGCTTGTTCATCATCCTGCCTATAATTGCCTCCATTTACACAGCGCTTCTCAACTTCAAAGCCTCCTCATCATTTGAGCAGTGCAAGACCATCATTCTACAGCGGAAACACCGGGCTCCGGAGCTCGAAAAGCCTGCAGGAAAATCCAATTTCCCATCGGAGGAGGAATATGGCAATGAGAAGAAGCACAGTAATACCCCAGATTGTTATATCACTTGGAATTGCGCAGTTTAGATTGAGTCGCTTTGACGCCACAACACCTTTCATTTACTTTTTAGTGTTTAAATCGATAGAATATATCACGGCTACGAGCCAAAGAACGAAAGTAAAGAGCTAAAGTTAGCTTTGGACTTGAAGCCTTTATGATGATACAGGAAATCCTTATAGGTTATTTTTATGTTAAATTATAGATTTTGTCTATTTATTATGCTGCTCAGTTGGCTTCTTTGCATCACATTCAAGGGGTCTGTCTTGGCACTTCCATTGGTTTCAATGAAGCAGGTCCATACAAATCACTTTTTTGCATGGTTTACCATCTCCCATTGAGATTAATAAGAGACTGCATGGTAGTTGAAGAAGAAATTAATGCAGTTACCATGTCACAAAACACATTTTTAAATAAACACAGACATTTCTACTAACTCTATACAGATCAATTATACGATGGAATATAAGAGACTTTGTAATATATCTTATAAGACAAAAAATCTTCCTTCATGAGTTATAAAGAATCTTGTCTCTCATCCCTGCTAGGCTGTCATCCCCTCTGACCCTCTAAAAAATCAGCTCAGTCATAAGTATAGAACAATTAAAGGAGGAGGAAGATGAGAGGGGGAGTGCTTGGGTACAGGGAGAGAGAGACAGCTAAGAGATCTCACTCTAGAACTTTATACACAGTTCAGACTGCTCACTATAGCTTTGTCATGGCTTCCATGCTGCTGATTTTTTTTGCTGTGCACAAAGACAGTACAGGATCTCCTCCTCTGTGTACAGACACCATAGACATTAGGCTCCACCCACCAGACCCAGGAGAACTGATCATTTCAGATTTAGCCTGCAGAGCACAACCCTGCAGAAAAATGTTATATATGGCCAGATATAGTGTTACTCCTCATGTGCACACACAGAAAATTCACCTTAAACTACAGCAACACTGTGTGAATAATGCCCTAAAGCTACAAAGTGCAATTCTGTGCCCATGTTACAGCTGAATGTCCATACCACACCTCTTTATTACAGCTGAAGGAGAGTAGATAGGTATAACAGGGGACTGGTGCACACTGTGACTTGGAAGGGGCGGATTAACTTTACAATGTTTACCAAGCCTGGGCCCCCACCCCACTGTAACTATGGCCGCACTAGCGTGGTGCTCATACTACAGGATACATAATGCCCTGATTTGTCCAAAATTGCCGTAAAAAACAAAGATTTTTTTGAAAATCATGGCAGAACTGTAGCCAGCAGACAATACACCACTGAAAGTATAAGTCTTTTTGGGTGTCCATGGGCCCCCCAGGAACTCAGGGCCCCAGAGCCCGAAATGGACCTATTATAATCCGCTACTGTGACTTAGATCTGCAATTCTCTGCTGCTGCCCATACTGTTGAGAACGGGCAGCAGCAGGGAATAGCAGAGCAGCCCCTGCCCAGGAACAGCTCTGCTATTCAGCACTACACACAACATAGAATAGCTGGCACTGTGCACATGGCTTCTCCCAATCTTCTGCTCTTTCTTCCTGCTCTTCCATAGCTGTTAATCGGATTCCGGGATGCCATACCCACCTCTATTTCCAGCAATCCATCCAGGAAAGCTATAGAAGAACAGGGAAGCAGAGCACAGGCAGCCACTGCGTACAATTCTGCACAGCAACATGTATTTAGGATGGGGGGGGGGACCTGATAAGTCAATTGGGTTCAATACCCATCATTACCTATGAGACACTCCTGAAGCATTGCATTAAACACAGTCCAGTCATAGATGCCCATTGATTTTAGTGTTGGGGGGTCTGTAATATTCTGCACACCAGAGAACAGGAGAACTTACAGCTTCCATTCCCTCCCAAGCCTGTAAAAAATGCATGCAAGGGTTAAATACGGTTTTGTTCAGCCTAATCCCTACAGATAGGCGCAACCTGTTCAAAGAGATCTCAACAAAGTGTAAGAGAAATCAGAAGAACCAGATAATTCCTTTGAGGAGCCGCATAAAACCTCCTCCGGTGTGTGTAATGCGGCGAATAGACATACAAGATGTAGAATTAGCAGGTTAATGACGGTAACAAACGCACTCCGGAGACTCACTGCCGGCCGCCATATGAATTAATATCCGGGGATGGCGCAGGTAACAAGTGCAAACTATCAATGATTCATCAACTCAAGGGAGAGACGATGTAGCAGAGCTGGCATAGCACTATTCTGGGTATAGCTAGTGATGTGCAAAGGGCAGAGCTGGTGTCACCCAGTACAGTGGCCTCTCTGCAGTTGGGGGCTTCTCTAATGCTGCGTTTACACGGAACGGATTATCGCTCGAATTTTCGCAATAACGATCGCATTTGAGCGATAATCGTTCCGTGTAAACACAGCAAACGATCAAGCGACGAGCGAGAAATCGTTCATTTTGATCTTTCAACATGTTCTCAAATCGTTGTTCGCTAAAAATTCGCAGATCGCTTCGTGTAAACAGTCTTTTAAAGATTCATGTAAAAGATGGGCTTAAGGGATCTTAAAAACAATTGCAATAACGATTTTTCTTACAAATTTTTTGACGATTTTTCGAATGATTTATTTGTCTAAACGCTGATCGTTCTAAAAACCAAATTGTTGCTTCAAAATCGATCGATTGGGTGAATTATCGCTTTGTGTAAACGCAGCATAAATTACATCCATACAGGATTGCAGCTGATCACAATGGTCAATAGTCATTTTACTAATGCTGCGTTTACACGAAACGATAATTGGCCCGATGGTACGATTAACGATGTCGAAGTAACGTTTTTTTTTTCATAACGGTCAGCGTTTAGACGGATCCATATATCGTACGGAAAATTTGTTTTGCGATCGTTTTGTGATCGCTTAAGCCTATCTCACACATTGGTTAAATCGGCAAACGACTGTTCACACGGAACGATCTGCGAATTTTTTGCGAACGATCAACGACGATTTGAGAACATGTTCAAAGATCAAAATGAATGATTTCTCGCTCGTCGTTTGATCGTTCGCTGCGTTTACACGTATGATTATCGTTCGAATTTGATCGTTATCGCGCAAATTCGCACGATAATCCTTACATGTAAACGCAGCATAATGAAGAATTATAAAGCATCCATTGATCTTTATCTAACAGACAGCCGTGCTTATCCCAGCTCTTACTAACAATCGGGATGCAGTTGGAGGACCCCTATCTGTTACTTCTTTAGTTAAAGGGGGTACTCCAGAGGGAAAAATTTTTTTAAATCAACTGGTGCAATAAAATTATACAGATTTGTAAATTACTTCTATTTTAAAATCTCCAGTCTTCCAGTACTTATCAGCTGCTGTATGTCCTGCAGGAAGTGGTGGATTCTTTTCAGTCTAACACAGTGCTCTCTACTGCCACCTCTGTCCGTGTCAGGAACTGTCCAGAGCAGCAGCAAATCCCCATAGGAAATCTCTCCTGCTCTGGACAGTTCCTTACATGGACAGAGGTGGCAGCAGAGAGCCCTGTGTCAGACTGGAGAGAATACACCACCATCTTGTGGGACATACAGCAGTTGATAAGTACTGGAAGACTTGAGATTTTTGAATAGAATTAATTTGCAAATTTGTAAAATTTTCTAACACAAGTTGATAAAAAAAATCAACCGAGTACCCCATTTAAGACAATTTTTAAAGGGGAACTTTAAAACAAAGTGTCAAATTCGATGGGTAGCTTTGCTGAATCGAATCTTGGGAGTTTCTGATTGATATAACTCTCTTTCATCTGCAGCTTGTATTGATCGAGTTCTGAAGAGCTTTGCCATACAAGAGAATTTCCCGGCTGTGACGACTGTGAACCCCCAAAATCAGGAGTACCCCTGTCTGAACGGGATCCGAGTCCTCAGCCTGCTGTGGATCATTTCAGGACATACCAGTCAGCTGGCCAGTGTCTTCAACATTGGTGAGCACGTAACCTGTCTCCATGTGTAGTATAATAACCTTATATATATGGTTACATAAATATCTAGATTTCCCATAGTTCACCTGGCTCCTTCATACATGACCCTCACTCGGTGCAGATACTCTGTCATCTATCTCTATTATTCTCTGTTAATTTAGTATGCAGTGTCCCACTGCGGGTTATCCCAAGGATGTTACATTGGTTGTAGGATGTTCCGCTCGCATGTTTCTTGAATAGAATAACAAATCTATAATGAAGCTGTTCTCATAGATCAGCAGCACAGGAATGTAACATAACAATTCAGATTAAAGTTTTGTTCACTATCTTGGGCTGGGGAATGGCCATTGCTAATAGTTGTCCTGATGTTCACTATATGCGGTAAAGTATATATATAATATCTCACTTCAGATAATTCCTTTGAATGGAAATCAAAAGTGTTAGAAAAACCTCTGTACTTCTACACGCTGAGCGGCCCGGTATACTTGGGGGTGGACTCCTTCTTCTTTCTAAGGTAAGGAAGTCAAATCCATTGATACGTCTTTTCTTCTAGTCTGGGCTGTATACCTGGTTCCTAGAGAGTAAAACTGGGCCACCCAGCCATTTATATAGACCCCAGACCCATCCAGCCATTTATATAGACCCCAGACCCATCCAGCCATTTATATAGACCCCAGACCCATCCAGCCATTTATATAGACCCCAGACCCATCCAGCCATTTATATAGACCCCAGACCCATCCAGCCATTTATATAGACCCCAGACCCATCCAGCCATTTATATAGACCCCAGACCCATCCAGCCATTTATATAGACCCCAGACCCATCCAGCCATTTATATAGACCCCAGACCCATCCAGCCATTTATATAGACCCCAGACCCATCCAGCCATTTATATAGACCCCAGACCCATCCAGCCATTTATATAGACCCCAGACCCATCCAGCCATTTATATAGACCCCAGACCCATCCAGCCATTTATATAGACCCCAGACCCATCCAGCCATTTATATAGACCCTTAGACCCATCCAGGCATTTATATACACCCCAGACCAATCCAGTCATTTATATAGACCCCAGACCCATCCAGCCATTTATATAGACACCAGACCCATCCAGCCATTTATATAGACCCCAGACCCATCCAGCCATTTATATAGACCCCAGACCCATCCAGCCATTTATATAGACCCCAGACCCATCCAGCCATTTATATAGACCCCAGACCCATCCAGCCATTTATATAGACCCCAGACCCATCCAGCCATTTATATAGACCCTTAGACCCATCCAGGCATTTATATACACCCCAGACCAATCCAGTCATTTATATAGACCCCAGACCCATCCAGCCATTTATATAGACACCAGACCCATCCAGCCATTTATATAGACCCCAGACCCATCCAGCCATTTATATAGACCCCAGACCCATCCAGCCATTTATATAGACCCCAGACCCATCCAGCCATTTATATAGACCCCAGACCCATCCAGCCATTTATATAGACCCCAGACCCATCCAGCCATTTATATAGACCCCAGACCCATCCAGCCATTTATATAGACCCTTAGACCCATCCAGGCATTTATATACACCCCAGACCAATCCAGTCATTTATATAGACCCCAGACCCATCCAGCCATTTATATAGACACCAGACCCATCCAGCCATTTATATAGACCCCAGACCCATCCAGCCATTTATATAGACCCCAGACCCATCCAGCCATTTATATAGACCCCAGACCCATCCAGCCATTTATATAGACCCCAGACCCATCCAGCCATTTATATAGACCCCAGAGCCATCCAGCCATTTATAAAGACCCCAGACCCCAGTTTGCAGAAACCAGACCAACTTTATGTAAGCTCTAGATCAGACCCTCCTTATCTAAACACTCTAGATCAGGCCACCAAGTTTACAGACCCCTCTATACAGACTCCAGACCAGCCCTTTATATAAACCTTTGACCAGACTCACCTAAATACATAGACCCCCCAGACCAACCCAGTCCTTTATGCATAACACAGACCAGCAGCCTTCCATGGGCTCCATACCATACCCCCACTACCACCACCACCACCTTCTTTAAAGAGGCCTGACCAGAGTCCTATGTTTCCAGACTCCTCTGCATACAGGCCCCAGGCAATCCCATTATATAAACCCCATGTATACAGCATAGCCCGTTACATAGACCCCCGGATCGTCCCAGTCCTTTATACACAATCAAGACCAGACCCCCTGTATGCAGACCCCAGACCAGACTCCCATGTTAACATGCCTCTATGTACATGAACCCAGATCAGCCTTTTATATAAACCCCTGTATACAGGCCCCCAGCCATTTCTATAACTCAGCCAGCCCTGTCCTTTATACAGATCTCAGACAAGCCCAGGTTTACAGACCCTAGACCAGACCCAGATACTCACCTGTCCCTGTTCCTGCAGTCCTTCACTCCTTGGTGCCAAGACAGACAGCATCCTGGTGCCCTCTCAGGAGATTTGCATGCCTTCCAGGGAGACCTTCCCTTTTTCTGGAAGCCTCTAGGAAATTTCTACAGAGTTGTTAAAGGGCAACTTTCTTTCTTTTAAATCAACTGGTGTCAGAAAGTTACATAGATTTGTAATTTACTTCAACTGTCCAGACCAGGAGAGTATTTCTGGTTCAATGTTTTTATTAGGTTTTTTAAGAACAAATTACAAAAGGGATGCTCTGGACAGTTCCTGACATGGACAGAGGTGGCAGCAGGGAGTACCATATCAGACTAGAAAGAATACACCACTTCCTGCAGGACATACATCAGCTGATAAGTACTGGAAGACTGGAGTTTTTTTTAATAGAAGAAAACAACAACTCTATATAAGTTGATTTCAAATATTTTTTTCCCCTGGAGTACCCCTTTAAGTACAGTTTTTATCTGGACTACACGACTTCTGACGGCTATAACTTTTTTTTTCTTCTATACTATACACATAACTAGAAGACTTTATATGGTTTTTAAACTTTGTAGGGCCATAGTTTACATTGCTCACCTAAACATGAGCCATAAAAGCCGCTATAAGACTGGAGAGTTTATTTTTCCGGAGCGGCTTCTCTGTAGAGACACGATGCTCCGTCTGATCTCAACATTGTTGAAATTTGCAAGCGCACCCTCCAGCGCCTCGGCGTCTGCCTATAAAGACTCTAATTACCAAGGTTAAGCTGTGCCCGGACTCCTTCCCTTCCTCGATAAGGAGATGAAGAGTGAACTCGCCGTGTCCTGCTGTTATAGAAGGGAAATGACGACATACAATATGATAATATCTAACCTAAAATGTCAGCCTACCGTCAGTTTAATAGGGTCGCGGTGCCTGCAAGGAAAAGCAAATGGAAGCGGAGGGGGAGGACTTAATTGAGTCCCCTTCTCCCAGGTGGCAACACTTGTGGGATTCAAGATGGCATTTTGATAAATCTAAGGAGCCGCTCAGGAAGTTAATGTAATTTTTAGAGGCCATTAATTGAGAGATAGAAAAAATTATTACCGACCGGCGTAAATCTCACTTCGTCGCCGCCGTCTCATTACTTCATATCATAGCTTCATTTGTTTAAAGGGTATGTTCAACCTTTAAACACCATTCTGGTAACAGGGAGATATGACATGCTGAAAAGGTAGGGCAACTTCGCAAAAACTTTATTGAAAGTATTATCATTTATTCAAAATTCTATAGACTTCCGAGCTCTCACCTGACAGTATCCCCTGCTTGTTCAGAGTTTTCTGTAGTAATAAGGATTGTCCTCTTGATGTATCACCTGACACCACTGACCCTAAAGGCCCCCATATATAGTAGACATGTACTGACAGAACCCACCATTGGCTGTCCATCTAATGTATATGGTGGTAGCCAGGTTCCCCCTGTTAGTAGTATCCTCAGTAGTTAGGTCCCCCCAGTAGATAGTTTCCCCAGTAGTTAGGTCCCCCTGTAGTTAAGACCCCCAGCAGGTAGTTTCCAAAGTAGCTTGGTCCCTCTGTTAGTAGTACTCACAGTAGTTAGGTTCCCCTAGTAGGTAGTTTCCCCAGTATCTAGTTCCCCCTGTAGGTAGTTTCCTAAGTAGTTAGGTCACCCCTGTTGGTAGTTTCCCCAGTAACCATGTCCCCCTGTTAGTAGTCTCCTCAGTAGTTAGGTCCCCCTGTAGGTAGTTTCCCCAGTAGCCATGTCCCCTGTTAGTAGTCTCTACAGTAGTTAGGTCTCCCTGTAGGTAGTTTCCCCAGTAGCCATGTCCCCCTGTTAGTAGTCTCCTCATTAGTTAGGTCCCGCCTGTAGGTATTTTACTCAGTAGCCATGTTCCCCTGTTAGTGGTCTCCACAGTAGTTAGGTGCCCTGTTGGTATTTTACTCAGTTGCCATGTACCACTGTTAGTAGTCTCCTTAGTGGTTAGGTCACCCCTGTAGGTATTTTACTCAGTTGCCATGTACCCCTGTTAGTCTTCTTAGTAGTTAGGTCCCCTGTTGGTATTTTACTCAGTTGTCATGTATCCCTGTTAGTAGTCTCCTCAGTAGTTAGGTCGCCCCTCTAGGTATTTTACTCAGTAGCTATGTTCCCCTGTTAGTAATCTCCACAATAGTTATCTCCCTCTGTTAGTAGTCCCCTCAGTAGTTAGGTCACCCCTGTTGGTAGTTTCCCCAGTAGCCATGTCTCCCTGGTAGTAGTCTCCCCAGTGACTACCCCAACTGTAGTTATTTCCCCAGTAATCAGGTCCCCCCTGTGGATAGTTTCTCCAATTACTTATATCCCCCTCACTAAGACTTTTGTGTACAGATACTGCGCCAACATGCAAGCTGATATGGTTTAACTATTAATGTTAACTTTTTTTTTTTTAGTGGATTTCTAGGGGCCAAATCTTTTCTAATTTTAACAGAGAATTCTGGGCAGGAAGTAACTCTGACCATGGCCATGAGCTATATCTACAAGAGGTTAAGAAGGTAAGTATCTCTCTTGAAGTACCTGGACTTTTTATATGTTGCTTCCCATGATGAGAATAACAATTCCTTCCATACTTTCATTACCTTTTTTGTCTCCTTCCCACAGGTTTGATCTGCTGCTTTCTGCTGAAAACACAAAAAACTGTATGTGAGCTGTTCAGTCACTCCGGTGTCAATACAAAAAACTGTATATGAGCTGTTTAGTCACTCTGGTCTCAACCGCCTTTTCCTCTTCCAAGAGGCTCATGTAAACAAGTTCCTGGCGGCTATATCTGCAACTTTGTAATGCTGGGAGGGTTAATCTCAGCTCAAGTTGCTGATGAACTGACCGTGATTATTCCTACTGGCATTACAAAGTTGCTACAAAGTTGCAGATAAGGACTTGTTTACATCAGCCGTCTCGGAAGGGGGTGGGGGTTGAGAGCAGAGATGGACTGCATAGCTCATATACAGTTTTTGTGTCTTTAGCAGAAAGCAGCAGCTCAAAACTGAGGGAAGAAGACAGAAAAGTTAAAGACATGTAAAGAAGGAATCGTTTTTCTCATCATAGGGAGCAATATATGATAGGTTATGTCTGAGCGCTATATCCCTTTAAGCTTTGTAGCTTCCCCCAGTAGAACAATCTAAGCAACAGAATGTCCACAGATTAAGGCTATGTTCACATTACGTGAACACCTGGCCGTTCCGTGACCCCAGCCGGGTCACGGAACGGCCGGTCTCAGCAAGGATCATCCCAGCCGGTACTTAAGTACCGGCCGGGTGATCTCTCCGGCCGCGGAGCTCTGATGCGGGCGCCTCAGCTTGGGCCCGCATCAGAGCTTCCCATAGCCCACAGTGAAGCCGTAACCTCTTGCTTCACTGTGTGAACTGACAAGTCTTTCTTTCATGTCAGTTTTTTCCGGCGCCGCATGGGATCCCGGCCGGAGCGCATACAATGTGTGTACGCTCCGGCCGGGATCCCATTGCAAATAATGCTATGTTCCCCCTTAAAACTACAGCCGTAGTTCTGCGGCGAGAACTACGGCCGTAGTTTTACATAGTGTGAACATAGCCTAAAACTGTCTATACATGACCTGGTTGTGGATAACTGTATGGTTCTATCTTACGACTGACACTGAATCATTCAATCAACTTTTAACTTGTTCAGTCATTGATTATTTACTCTCTTGCCTTAGGTTACAACCTCTCCACTTGGCCTCTATTCCAATATCCATTGGACTGATCTCATTGGTGAAATGGGGCGCCTTCTGGGAGTTGCCTAAGCATCAGTGGGACAGTTGTAGGCGGGTATGGTGGGCAAACGCTCTGCTTATCACCAACTTTGTGTCAGTGTCAGATTCTGTGAGTATCAACTTTTTTTGGAACCCAATCATATTAATATTGTTGTTTAAATATTTATATTATTTTACCATTTTGTGTATACAACTCCTCTTTGTGTTTCTGTGGTAACAGACTACAAAACAAAACCCTTGTAGTCAGATCCTGCAGTTATGCATTCCTAAATGAACAAATGATTGCGGAATGAGACTACACAGGTTTTGTAGTCTGTTACCATGGAGACACATAACTACATAGCAGCTGTAAACATAAAATAGTAGGCCACAATCTGATTTATTCATGTCTGTCAAGGTGCTAATATTATACATTTTAGAGGTGTGACAGCCATAGTGGCTCTAATTAACAGTCCTCATGCTACTCCTCTTCTCATATAGAGTTAAATCCTTGGCTTAAGTCATGTCAGGGCTGTCATGGTGATCATATTGTGCTTGATCGGCTTTTCCAGGTTTGTTTGTTTTGGTTTTTATTTTAATTTTTTACAAATTGTCAGATGGAGATAACTTATTTACTGATGACTTTGGGGAAAATGTTCAAAATAGGGAACAGCAAGGGCCATGAGGTCATGGGGTAAAAAGTTTGGGGGTAGTTTCCCAGTAGTTCGGTTCCCATATAGGTAGTCTCACCCATATCTAGGTTCCCATATAGGTAGTCTCCCCATATCTAGGTTCCCATATAGCTAGTCTTCCCAGTGGCTAGGTTCCCATATAGGTAGTCTCCCCACTAGCTAGGTCCCCCTGTAGGTAGTATTCCCATTAGCTAGGTTCCCATATAGGTAGACTTCCCAGAAGCTAGGTTCCCATATAGGTAGTCTTACCAGTAGCTAGGTTCCCATTTAGATAGTCTCCCCTGTAGCTAGGTTCCCATATAGGTATTCTCCCCTGTAGCTAGGTTCCCATATAGGTATTCTCCCCTGTAGCTAGGTTTCCATTTAGGTATTCTCCCCTGTAGCTCGGTTACCATTTAGGAATTCTCCCCTGTAGCTAGGTTACCATTTAGGTAGTCTTCTTAGAACCAAAGTTAATAAAGTTTTCATCAGTCTTTGTGACATCTCAAATGTTTCTTTAAATGGCAGCAATGCATTGTGTCTACAGTCAGGACCTGGACCCCATGCAACACATATTGGGGATGAACTGAAATGTGGATTGTGAGACAGAACTTCCCATCCAGTAGCAGTGCCTGACTGCCCAAACTCCCTGGTATATACTCCATATTCTTTTAGTCTTCCCAGATGAGTGAAGGATATTATAGCCACTAAAGGGGCTCAGCCGATGATTTCGTCCGACATGGAGCGATGGTCAGGTGTCCATATAGTGTATAATGGAGGTTTTCTCCAGACAGTCGGGGGTAATAAGCCGTGTCCTTGTCATCCATTGCAGTGCACCGGATGGGCCTGGTATCTCTCCACTGATTTCCAGTTCCATCTAACAACCCCTCTTGTAATCTTCCTGTACGTCAGGTAAGTGTGTCCTCCGGCACATGTAATTATGTGGACGTTGCGGTGTGTTAGGGTTCAGTGCTCCCCAGTGATAGACCATATTAATAACATAGATCATTGAGAGCATTGAACCACTCAGCAGTGTCGGCTCAGCTTTCCCGCTACGTCTGTGATGCGGGGATTGATTTATACCCCGCAGCCCCTGACTGCTGAGTATTTCTAACACGTGGCCGATGTCTCATTTCAGAGACGAGACTCTTAATAACAGCAATTACTACTTAATTGTGGAAATATTACAGCTCGCCTCCATTACTCAGCCCATCAGTATCCTCCGCAGACCAGGGGCAGCACATTAGATGTATCAGTGGATAGATGGCTGAGAATCTGTCTCACTCAATTAGATTGATTAAAAGGGATTGCCAGATTTTCTTTTTTGTTAATTTATTTATTTTGTGTTCTGTGCTGAGAATGTGTGATGATAGCCCCTCTCTATACAGTAGTTAGCCGCCATACTGTACGTCCCACTCTTATTAGACTCCTATACTGTAAGTTCCCGTGTAGTCAGGCTTCCATACTGTATACATACTGTATACCTCCCTACTCCCTCGGTAGTTCTTCCCCCATACTATGTACCTCCCTCTTCCCTCTGTAGTTAGGCCTCCATACTGTATACATCTCCCCATAGTTGTTCCCCCTCCACAATGTATACTTCCTTTCTCTCTGTAGTTGTTCCCCCATACTGTATACATCCCTCCTCTGCAGTAAGGCCTCATACTGTATATATTCTCTCTTTGCAGTAAGGCCTCCATACTGTATACCTCCCTCCCCCTTTGTAGTTAGGCCTCCATACTGTATACCTCCCTCCCCCTTTGTAGTTAGGTCTCTATATTGTATACCTTCCTCTCTCTTTGTAGTTAGGCCTCCATACTGTATACTTCCTTTCTCTCTGTAGTTGTTCCCCCATACTGTATACATGCCTCCTCTGCAGTAAGGCCCTATTGCAGTGTCCCAGAACATGCAGACTACTACTCCTATTATGGTCATTTCTCTTGCTGTATCAATGCCTGTTCTGGTAAGTGTTTGCACTGCAACTGCTGCTGGTTTTCCCCTAGTATTCTCTAGTAATGTGCATTCTCATGTGTATTCTCATGTATTCCTGTGTATTATTGCATTGTACAGTGGTATGCAAGGCTGTTGATCACGTGACCTGTAACCATGGTTCCTCCAATGGCCGACTAGCTCTGGCCAGGAGCAACCATGTGACCTCCCACTTCCTCCTAACAAGTTAGTCTTCCCCTTGCTGCTGAGCAAGGAGGATGTGTGTCGTCCCTCTCCTGCCTCAGAGGAGTTGTGGATCGAGTGCTCTGCTGTATTCAAGTCTTCGGCTGTATCTGCCTGCTCAAGTGTCCGGAGTCTTCTCTCTCATCTGGGTGTCATTCCGTTATCTCTCATCATCGCTACAAGGATTCACAGCAAGTATTACTCTCAAGCTAATCCACCCAGCAACGCTATTTCTCTCATACTCCTACTCCCATCATCCGGCACGTATTCTCACAGCCTATGCAGCACCACTCCTGCTTTATTTGTCAAAGCCTGCTATATACCCGGTTGCATCCGGACAGAACTGTTGCTACTAGTTACCTCATCTATAATAAAACCGCTGTTACTGAACCCTGGCATTGGTGTCCACTAACTGGTGCCCTGACTAGGTGCAGCGAAGAATCGCATGCCCATCATCACCCGCAGATTCCACAGACCGGCCCTACAGCTGTGCTGCCCTCAGGCCTATACCGTGACAAGTATAACCCCTGCAGCTGCCCCGGTCATTGCCCGCTCATAACACCAGCACTGCGGAAGTGGCCCCCAGGGGCCAGGGCATCGCATTTTTGGCGTCACGAACAGGATCCAGACTGTGTTGTGCCAACTGTCAGTGCCCCCAGAACTGTACTGAAACCCCCTAGAGACTTTGCTGATTGCTATGGGGTTGATTGAAGTGTTTCGGGCCCTGAACTGTACACAAGATGGCCGCCGTCTTCTTCAATTTCTGGCTGCGCCATACCCCGGTGAGGAGGGGGTTAACAGCCATGCTGCCAAAGCGCGGGAATCGCCCGGCGCCATAGACTTTCCATTGACTGCTCCTGGTTGGCTGCCTGGGCCGGATGACGTCACTGTTGCTGGGCAGATTCTGGAACCTGATCCTCCAGCCTGGCGCTCCTCCACTTCCTGCTACAAGTTCCGGCCAGAGCGTGACAAGATGGCGGCCCCCGAGAAACGTTTGCCTGAAGCCGCAGCACCAGTGATGCCGGAGCTGCCGGAGAGCAATCCTGCCTGCCTGCTAGCACCGCTCCCATCCTACAGCGACACCAGCTGGGCCGCTGCCCCGTTGGACGACGGAAGTCTTCGCCGGGCCTTCATCCCGGCCTCTGCTGATCAGAATGAGGGACCCATACCTGAGACCAGCATTTCTATGGGACCCGGTCACTCCAGCACCGCTGACCTTGCTTCTTGTACCGGAGGGTCCTCATCACCGGACAGCGAACAGATTATAAGTGGACCGACTCTGTTGTCCTCAGTCCCTGGCCCTAAAGGGGAGAACTCTGCTAAGGCCTTCATATCCCCGGGTCTGTGGCAACCTCCAGGGCGTGATTCGCTGCCCCTGCCGCAATGGATGCTCGGGTGCGGGCCTAAGATTATGCAGCTGATCGAGGACATTCAGCAGGCCCTCGCTGCCCTGTCGCCTTCCACTACAGCTGCCACCGCTATGCCAAGCGCTACTCCTGCAGCTTCCACTACAGCGGGCCGGTCTACTACCGCAGTCCCCTCTACTGCCCCCACTGCTGTGGCTAAGGCTGCCTCTTCTACCACGACCGTCACCTATCATGTGGCCCCCATCATCTGTCCTATCATCACGGTGACGCCCAGCATTGTAGTCACTACGGCATCCAGGGATGCTTCTGCTCCAGGCCCTTCACGCTATCGCTATCCGTGGAAGAAGAAAAAGAAGAAGCCTACTCAGGGTCCTCCAGGACATTTCTGCTAAGTGTCCTTACAGAGACCAGAGTCCTTAAACTGTTTCTGTTGTCTAACTGTTTTGTTTCAGGTTCCTGCAACGTTCAAGGTTCGTGCCTGGTCCTCCTGACCAAGTTCCCTGTACTAACCAGCCATGAGCTGATGGACACTTACAATAACAAAAGGTTCTCTAGTGCCTGTCCCAGAGCCTTTTACATGGACGATGTCTAATTGCCTAAAAGAGACTCTACCTAACAGAGACACTTAACCCATTCCTTCCTAATGCACTTTCCTGTGATTGTGTGTTCCACACAGGGTATTATTGCACTTATTTCATTATTGCACTTATTGTACTATTGCATTCCAGTGTTATCAAAGTCTTTGTATTTCCTCCTCTGAGTAAGCACAAGGTTACATAGATTGCCTCAGAGTAGAGCGCCTTTTTTGTAAAACAGTATATTTTTCCAGTGTCTAAGACAGATAGCTCCTCCTCTGAGTAAGAGAAGTCAGTTTACATATACCTTTAGAGAAAGTCCAGTTTATGTAGGAGTGTATTTTCTCATCCAGTCTCAGTATTGTGTATTATTATCATATCTATAGCTGGAAAGATTTAGTTGAGCCAGTTCGTATGCAGATTTTTCCTCAGATTTTCATTCAGATTTTTCTCAGATTTTCATGTGAGCCAGTTCTCCTCAAGACCTCGCAGTATTTGTTGTCTGTTGTGTTTCCCTTCCTTTTTGTTTCCAGTATTTGTTCACCTCTGTCTTGTCCCAACACAGTAGTAATCACACATAGTCTTACTTAACCTTCACACTGGTCCATACATATTGCACCTTGGATACCCTTTCGTGTGTTTGGCCTATTGAGTAATTGTGTTGTATGATTGACCCGTATGCATGGGCGCCCAGATGTATGCTTGCTTTTATTATTTTGTTCTATTCTCTTTCAGATATCCAAGACATTTCACAAACACGCCAAGATAGTACACAGGTCTTCACGTTCTCCTCCAGTAGGGTAACACATTTAACAGAAAACCTACTGTCTAACTGGCTGGAATATTGAGGGTCACCCGCCAGCAGTTAAGTTGTCCTGGCTTACACGTCAGATGGTTCACGCACTAGCTACCTGGTCGCCAGAGTACGTTAGGCAGCCCTAGGTGAAGTCCTGCCACTAGGGTTTCTCATTCTCTCTCTCTTCTCACCTGTGCCCTGGGCGTGGGAAACACACACCTCATCACACTCACTCTCATCATTCATTCCTGTTGTTTGATTGTCCAGTCTATTCATGTTTGCTGCCTTCTAGATTCGCCGAGGTCGGCTCAAATTTGCTATGGAGGTATGCAGTGTCCCAGAACATGCAGACTACTACTCCTATTATGGCCATTTCTATTGCTGTGTCAATGCCTGTTCTGGTAAGTGTTTGCACTGCAACTGCTGCTGTTTTTCCCCTAGTATTCTCTAGTAATGTGCATTCTCATGTGTATTCTCATGTATTCCTGTGTATTATTGCATTGTACAGTGGTATGCAAGGCTGTTGATCACGTGACCTGTAACCATGGTTCCTCCAATGGCCGACTAGCTCTGGCCAGGAGCAACCATGTGACCTCCCACTTCCTCCTAACAAGTTAGTCTTCCCCTTGCTGCTGAGCAAGGAGGTTGTGTGTGTCGTCCCTCTCCTGCCTCAGAGGAGTTGTGGATCGAGTGCTCTGCTGTATTCAAGTCTTCGGCTGTATCTGCCTGCTCAAGTGACCGGATTCTTCTCTCTCATCTGGGTGTCATTCCGTTATATCTCCTCATCGCTGCAAGGATTCACAGCAAGTATTATTCTCAAGCTAATCCACCCAGCAACGCTATTTCTCTCATACTCCTACTCCCATCATCCGGCACGTATTCTCACAGCCTATGCAGCACCACTCCTGCTTTATTTGTCAAAGCCTGCTATATACCCGGTTGCATCCGGACAGAACTGTTGCTACTAGTTACCTCATCTATAATAAAACCGCTGTTACTGAACCCTGGCATTGGTGTCCACTAACTGGTGCCCTGACTAGGTGCAGCGAAGAATCGCATGCCCATCATCACCCGCAGATTCCACAGACCGGCTCTACAGTTGTGATGCCCTCAGGCCTATACCGTGACAAGTATAACCCCTGCAGCTGCCCCGGTCATTGCCCGCTCATAACACCAGCACTGCGGAAGTGGCCCCCAGGGGCCAGGGCATCGCACTATACTGTATATATTCTCTCTTTGCAGTAAGGCCTTTATACTGTATGCATCCGTCCCCCTTTGTAGTTAGGCCTCTATACTGTATACCACCCTCTCTCTTTGTAGTTAGGCCTCCATACTGTATACTTCCTTTCTCTCTGTAGTTGTTCCCCCATACTGTATACATGCCTCCTCTGCAGTAAGACCCTATACTGTATATATTCTCTCTCTGCAGTAAGGCCTCCATAATGTAACAGTATAACTCCCTCTCCTTTTGTAGGTAGGCCTCCATACTGTATACCTCTCTCCCCCTTTGTAGTTAGGCCTCCATACTGTATACATCCCCCTCTGCAGGTAGGCCCCATACTGTATACCTCCCTCCTCCTTCGGTAGTTCTTTCCCCATACTGTATACCTTTTGCCCCCCTCTGTAGTTGTTCCCCCATTCTGTATACATTCCTCCTCTGTAGTTGTTCCCCCATACTGTATACCTCCCTCACTTTTCTGTAGTTCTTTCCACATACTGTATACATCTCCCCTCTGCAGGTAGTCCCCCATACTGTATACCTCCCTCCCCCTCTGTAGTTGGGTCATGTAGCTCTGTCCCCCCTATATTCCATGTCCCCTCTGCAGGTGGAAGCGGAGCATAACAAGTCTGGCTCTGATTGGCTGATGCTCAGCACCCAGTGTCAGGGATCTGGTCAGCTGACTGTAACTAGACCTTATACTCCAAAAAGCCTGAAAAAAGAAGCTAGATCTTATTTTCAGGGTAGATCTTATTTTCATAGAAGCGAGATAAAAATAACAGAACAAAAACAGGGGGAAAAAGGTTAGAAAATAGATACCAATGCCATGAAACAATGAATGACACCTACGCTCAGTGTCAGGGAAAGGAAAAGATCAGACTAACCTGAAAGTATAGCTGCCCTTTCCCCACCCTGTCTGTGCTCACATGACTCTCAAAAGCCTATGCATGGCAGCTTTGATGCTTAAAGGTAATGTATCACCCACATTTTCTTTTATGGATACCAATCAGATACTGAAACGTTCTTTTTCTGATTGGTTTCCATTTTCTGATTCAAATTTTTTATAATTTTTTTTCTGTACTTTGTTAAGGGGGTTGCCATCTTGCCTGAGCTGTTTTGAACGGCATTTAGTGACACCAAGCCTCATGGACATAGAAGACAATAGACAGAACCTGTCCTATTGAGATAAATGGGAGACATTACTGAGCACGCTCTGTGACCTGTGAAGAGGTCATTCTACAGGGAGCTGCTATTATCTTATAATGGTGCTATCTATATACTGGTGTCACATGTCGCTGTAATTCTGTACAGATCACTTTACAGCAGCCTCCTCATGAGCACAGACAGAGCAGGAAGTCTCAGCTTATTTGTAGACTTAGCTTCTAAGCTTGAGAGTTATAGAGACCAGGCTGAGATGCAGCATGTGTGCCCCCCTTGCCCCCCACCCCTCTCTACCCTGCATGATTGATGGACAGATCTCAGTGCTGGAAGCCAAGCAGGTAGGGGGGTGAGGAGGGAGGCATGCATGCTTCAGCTCAGCCTGATTGTCCGCGTAAGTTCTGTGAGCTCTATATCATGTATGCCTCCTCTTTGCCCCATCCCTGCCATGCAGGTTTTATGTAAAGGGCTTGGCTTCAAATTTTTTATAATTTTTTTTCTGTACTTTGTTAAGGGGTTTGCCATCTTGCCTGAGCTGTTTTGAACGGCATTTAGTGACACCAAGCTTCATGGACATAAAAGACAATAGACAGAACCTGTCCTATTGAGATAAATGGGAGACATTACTGAGCACGCTCTGTCACCTGTAAAGAGGTTATTCTACAGGGAGCTGCTATTATCTTATAATGGTGCTATCTATATACTGGTGTCACATGTCGCTGTAATTCTATACAGATCAGTTTAGAGCAGCCTCCTCATGAGCACAGACAGAGCAGGAAGTCTCAGCTTATATGTAGACTTAGCTTCTTAGCTTGAGAGTTATAAAGACCAGGCTGAGATGCAGCATGTGTGCCCCCCACCCCTCTCTACCCTGCATGATTGATAGACAGATCTCAGTGCTGGAAGCCAAGCAGGTAGGGGGGTGAGGAGGGAGGCATGCATGCTTCAGCTCAGCCTGATTGTCCACCTAAGTTCTGTGAGCTCCATATCATGTATGCCTCCTCTTTCCCCCATCCCTGCCATGCAGGATTTACGTACAGGGCTTGGCTTCTAGCACTGAGCCCTGTATGTCAACCAGTTAAAGGAGGGAGGGGTGGGGAGGGTGTAGACGTGCATGCTGCAGCTTAGCAACATCTTAACAGGTGAGCTCTAAACTGGGCAGATTGCCTTTAAATATTATAGTATTTGTATAAGACAAGTGGTGCCCAATAAAATGTAAAATAAATCTTCCATTGTTCTCTTGTGAAGGGCCAAACGTGTCATGTTTGCTGTGGTGACGATGACCCTGGCTGCCTGCATCATCACTTCAACTCTGCTGTCCTATTTTTTAAAACTTTCAATCCGTTATCCAAGAGGTGAAAGGTAAATTATGATAGAGAGATTAGATAGATATAAGGGGCAAATGTGACCTAGAGACATATGAATTAATGTGGCTGACCGTATTCATCAAATGGTCGGTGACTGGCCAGGTTGTAGTAGGTCCCTTGGGCTCTTGTCTTGGTAGTCCTGAGTGGCAACTGACCCACCTAGACTGTCGGTACCGCCACCCACAAAAACAGCCAAGATAACCCAAGGTGTATGGTGCTGTGTGTATGGGTGCTGGTGCGTACAGAAGATAACAGAGTCCTGGTGATATATAAATAGAACAGCTTTACTGTCAAGTTCTTCATTATAAAAATATACTTTTACTGAATAGATAGATCTTCACACATACTTTTAGTGCTTGACCTTGTTGTGCTTGAGGAGGTGCTGGAGAGTAGCAAGAGAGAAGAGAGGTAGTTGTAGGGGTGCTTGAAGAGTAGAGAAGAGGAGTTCACCAGCCCCAACCCAGTGTAGCTGTGTACTCTGCCAGAACCTTAAGATATACTTTGTAGTGAAGTGTTACTTGTATTTGTGTTTAGATGTTGGTCTGACCATCTTTTGCCCTACAATTGTGAGCTACCCGTTCTGTCAGGGTAATACAAGCCACAGTCGTGGTTATCTGGGTGTAGCTAAGTGTCCGGGGGTGTCCCAGTTACCTGCACGGCGTGATAGGATACATAGGCCTTCAGATATTCCGCAGCACACCAGCATTAGTGAAAAAAAGTGGTTTATTTCATGAAGTACAAAAGATACAAAAGATGCGACGTTTCGACCTCCTCACGAGATCATTATCAAGCATAGTGGGAGTGTCCAAGTGATGTAATTTTATAGCCAACAGCTTTACCATAATCAATGACGTCATAAATACATTTGCATATGTAAACAAGTAAAGTATAATACAAAACAAGGTAAGTGCTAATAAAAGGGTAGCAAGGCCATATTCATATAAGTCTCATATGTGCAAAAACAAGTGTACATGTATATGATGAGTGCATATGTGTACAATAAAAGTGCACTGTGCATAGCTCGATAATACAAAATAGTCCATAAAGGGTTAAAGAAATCAGAAGAGGTCGGGGGCACTCACCGCAGCTGATGTGAAAGGGGTTACACACGGAGCATGGGAAGAGTGACTAATGGAGATCGGCGTCCGAGCTAGCGTGATGCAGATCGAACTGCGCATGCGCTAACAGCGGACCGCCCCTGGAGTACAGTGATACGCTAGTGAAGGATTGTGTACCGTCACTATGGCAACTGTGGTGGCGGCCATGACATAATACATAATACATAATAAAGGAATGCCGGGCATCAGAGCGATAAGGAGAGTCGGGGTCCCACGTTGGCACACGGACTGGTACAGACCCGATGTCACTCCTGCTGTCGCCCCCGTTCACCGCAGCCGTGCAGCAGACCGGAACGAAACCTCGGTAGTCGCCCTTGCTCCATAGCTCCAGAATAGTAGTACCCGGACATATAAAAGATGTTTAGCTACTGTGTGTCAAATTGTGGTATAGTGCTGGTGATGGATGAGTGACCCCACGGCCTCGTATTCTAAAGGTAAAGAGAAAGAAATTAATATACATAATATATACATATATACACCATTTCATTTCAGATGCAGAGAGACTGTAAAGAATAGGTACACTTTAGCTACACATTTTTTGACTAACCTTAAAGTCAACATTGAGCTCTAAGGGCTTCAGGGTCTGTAGTTCGTAAATCCAAAAAAGTTCTCTTTTCATCAACATGCTCAAAGGATCACCTCCTCTTTTTAGGGGGGGATGTGATCGATGAACATGAACTTCAGGTCTCGCTCTGAGTGACCTTTTTCGAAAAAACGACTAGAGACAGGGAGATCTTGTCTCAATTTGCATATTGTATACCGATGCTGATTTATGCGAGTTTTAAAATCACATTTGGTTTCACCTACATACAACAAGGAGCAAGGACACCAAAGTACGTATACTACATAGTCCGAGTTACATGTCAGGTAGTGTTTAAGAATGTATGTCTTTTGTGTTCTTGGATGTGTGAAGGATGAGCCTTTGTTCATCAGAGGACAGTTGATACATGAACAGCAGGGGAATGAGCCCTTTCTCTGTGGTTTTAAGAACGTTTGTCTCAGTCTATTGATAGGGGAAATATCATTTTTAACTAGTCTGTCTTTTAAATTTGTGTCTCTCCTAAAGCTCATCAGTGGTGGATTGTTCAACTCAGCGATGTTCAGATAGCTGTCACGAATAATGTTCCAGTGCCTGCATAATGTCTGGGAAATATGTCCTGTAACATGATGGTAAGTGGTGATGAACGGTAATCTTTCCAAAGAGTGTGTACGGCATGAGGATCTCAAAAGATGTTGTCTGTCCATGTTTAGTACTGTTTTTTTGTGTTTTTCTACCAAATTTTTTGGGTAACCTCGTGTGGTAAATTTATGAGAAATGTTTTCTAATGCTGGCATAACCTGTTTGGGTTCACTGATTATCCGTCGGGCTCTTAGCATTTGACTAAAGGGAAGATGTTTGATCATCGATCTAGGGTGACTGCTATTGTAGTGGAGTAAAGTGTTACAGTCTTTTTTGTGTAGAGATCAGTGGTCAGTCTGTGTTCCTGTATTGTAACCAAAGTATCTAGAAATTGTACTGAGTGATGCGAGTATGTCATGGTTAATTGGATATCTTGATCAATAGAGTTGAGGTAAGTATGAAATTGGGTCAAATCTTGTTCAGTACCATGCCAAACCAAGAAGATGTCGTCGATGTATCTCCACCACCCCAGCACATGGCTGAAGTGGTGGGACACATAGAAAGACGATTCTTCCAGGTCGGCCACAAAGATGTTGGCATAAGTAGGTGCCACATTCGTACCCATAGCGGTACCCTTTAACTGCAGGTAGTATGTGTCATTGAATACAAAGCAATTACATGTGAGTACCAATTCTAATAGGGTAAGAAGAAACGTGATTTTCTCTGGTGAAAAAGAAGTATTCAGTAATGCTTTTTTTACAGCTTCCAGACCTCGTGCATGAGAGATGGAAGTGTACAAACTGCAAATGTCAAATGATGCTATTAGGGAATCAGTTGGTATGTGTAAATCCTGAATTTTCAATAAAAAAATCACTGATATCACGAATGTAAGATTTTGCATTAGTGGCATGTTCCCTCAAGGTGTGATCCAAAAAAAATGGATATTTGACTCGTTACTGATCCTCGCCCCGAGACTATAGGTCGTCAGGGCGGGTTCTGCATGCACTTGTGGATTTTTGGTAGTAGGTACAGTAAAGGGGTTACAGGAAAAGAAACAGTAAGGAAAGACTTCAAATCAAGGTCAATAATGTTATCGCTGTATGCTGATTCAAGGCACAATGTAATTTTTCTAATAATGTCCCACTTTGGGTCATGCTCAATGTTTACTTTAAGGTTAGTCAAAAAATGTGTAGCTAAAGTGTACCTATTCTTTACAGTCTTTCTGCATCTGAAATCCCGAATGGTGTATATATGTATATATTATGTATATTAATTTCTTTCTCTTTACCTTTAGAATACGAGGCCGTGGGGTCACTCATCCATCACCAGCACTATACCACAATTTGACACACAGGAGCTAAACATCTTTTATATGTCCGGGTACTACTATTCTGGAGCTATGGAGCAAGGGCGACTACCGAGGTTTCGTTCCGGTCTGCTGCACGGCTGCGGTGAACGGGGGCGACGGCAGGAGTGACATCGGGTCTGTACCAGTCCGGTTTGTGGCTCAAGTCCGTGTGCCAACGTGGGACCCCGACTCTCCTTATCGCTCTGATGCCCGGCATTCCTTTATTATGTATTGTCATGGCCGCCACCACAGTTGCCATAGTGACGGTACACAATCCTTCACTAGCGTATCATTGTACTCCAGGGGCGGTCCGCTGTTAGCGCATGCGCAGTTCGATCTACATCACGCTAGCTCGGACGCCGATCTCCATTAGTCACTCTTCCCATGCTCCGTGTGTAACCCCTTTCACATCAGCTGCGGTGAGTGCCCCCGACCTCTTCTGATTTCTTTAACCCTTTATGGACTATTTTGTATTATCGAGCTATGCACAGTGCACTTTTATTGTACACATATGCACTCATCATATACATGTACACTTGTTTTTGCACATATGAATATGGTCTTGCTACCCTTTTATTATCACTTACCTTGTTTTGTATTATACTTTACTTGTTTACATATGAAAATGTATTTATGACGTCATTGATTATGGTAAAGCTGTTGGCTATAAAATGACAGGAGGTCGAAACGTCGCATCTTTTGTATCTTTTGTACTTCATGAAATAAACCACTTTTTTTCACTAATGCTGGTGTGCTGCGGAATATCTGGACGTACCTTTGGGGACCCCCGTGCCAGGGGACTGACTCCGTACAGCACCCGCCTCATGCACTTTTGGATGTGCGGCTTTTTCCTGCTTCTAGATAGATTGATAGATAGATAGGAGATAGATAGATAGATAGATAGATAGATAGATAGATAGATAGATAGATAGATAGATAGGAGATAGATAGATAGATAGATAGATAGATAGATAGATAGATAGATAGATAGGAGATAGATAGATAGATAGATAGATAGATAGATAGATAGATAGATAGATAGGAGATAGATAGATAGATAGATAGATAGATAGATAGATTGATAGGAGATAGATAGGAGATAGATAGATAGATAGATAGATAGATAGATAGATAGATAGATAGATAGATAGATAGATAATAGTAATTAGATAGGAGATAGATAGATAGATTTTTTTTCCTGGAGACATCAGCTGACCACATATACATACTCTCCCTTACAGCCAGTCCCGGATGAATTATTGGGTGGAATATTACACGAAACCTTATTGTCGATATGGACCTTTTGTGGTCGGAATGATTCTTGCTATTATGTTTGCCACAAAGCAATGTCCTTACATTAAAAACCGGGTAAGTAACTGATCATGTACCTTGTCTATTGCTGTAAAAAAGACTAGAATTACTATAACAGAGATAAATGATAGCCTGTCTTTGAAGACGCTGAGATCTCATCTTCATGAGTATTATTTCCTGAAGCACCTGTGAAGTACTCTCATAGTAATTGCATCTCCAATAGAGGATCAGGCTTTTTATTACCATGGACACAGACTTCTTTATTGGTAATATCCATGGACTGCCTAATACATGAATGGAGGACCAGAAGACCCCATCACAGGCTCAGCCTATAGATCAATGTTTCTCAACCTGTGGCTCTCCAGCTATTGCAAAAATACAGCTCCCAGCATGCCCTTCTTTATGGATACAATGAGATGGCCTGTCATAGAAAACTATATGCAGATAACCATACAACTGGGGTGTAGACCCCCAGAATCAATATCCTTGGTGGTCCAGTCTAATTTTTCTTTTCTCATCCTATATGGTTTCCTTTCTCTAGGCACAGGCTATCTTGGGATGGATGTCCGCCCTGGTCATCATGGTCACAGTCATAACGTTGGCTTTTGTTTTGGACGACACTCCTAGTTCATACTCCATCATGGCCGCACTTTACCAAGGACTTCACCGCACTTTATGGGCTGTGGCTCTTGGTTTGATCCTTGTTCTGTGCCATGAAGGATATGGAGGTAAAGAAAATGGATTGGTTGGGCCAACATGTATCTACCGTGTCTGGCCAGCTTTACGATACATTGTCTACATAGTATTGGCTTGTAGCATCTAGCACCTGTATTTTGGCACTCTACATACTCTCTTCTATATTTCACCATATGGTGTTATACCGATCATCTGCATTCGATTACCGATGCCTGAAGAAGTTGGATGCTGTCCTAGGGAATCATGGAAAATATGGATATGGCCTATGGCTTAATCCACGTTTTCCCAGACTCCCTAGTGCTGCATCCAACATTTTTAGCCTTTGGTAATCAAATGCGGAGCAATCGAAACCGAACACGCTCAAGTTGCACTCACCTCTAGTTAGGTATAACAAAACAGGCCAATATTACTTTGTATAATAGGGCCAGTAATCAGCTGATCACAGCCAAAAAACACAGCTGTCAGTTGCACATCTCCCTGCATTAGGGGATGTTTAGCTGACAGCCAACCTTGTGACGTGTACACTGGCGCCAATCACCAAGATTGTTTATAGACGTCCTTGGGGCGCCTAACATTATCCATTTTTTATCATACGCTGCCACTTCTATCTAATACAAGTGTGAATATAATCTCTTTCTCTCTCCAGGTCACTTAAACACAATGCTGTCCTGTGGCACATGGAGTTTCCTATCTAAGATAAGCTACGCCTGTTATCTGACCCATCCTATCATCATAATCATGTACTGCGGCCTGCAGGAGGCGCTCTTTCACTATCAGGATATTAACATGGTGAGAGCAGGTGTGTGGCTATAGGGAATGTAAAGGTGGAAGTCATACATGGGCTTCGGTGCCAAAAAAAAGTAGTCACCAGTATCAAACATGGCACTGGGTAGCTTGGGGACCCTATATAGGTTTTGCTTTTGGGCCCAGGGGTTTCTAGTTATACCATGGAGGAAGAGTTTAAAATGGGCATGAGAAATGAATGGGGAGAGGGGAGTAAAAAGTAGGTTGAACTCACCAAACTTGCAAAACTGTATAATAGGCATGTAGAACCCTCCAGATGTTGCAAAACTACAATTCCCATCATGTCTGGACAGCCTTCGGCATGATGGGAATTGTAATTTTGCAACAGCTAGTAGGCCCAAAGGTTCCCCATCCCTGGTCTAATGTGTACGGGGCCTCCTCACTCTTTGGCCGACAGCTATCACATGTATATCCCTCCCTAAACTCTAACCCAAGACTCTACCACGTCTTCTTTCCACTAGCTGTACCTCTTCATTGGACACTCCACCTTGACGTTCATCGTTGGTCTCCTATTGACAGTTTTGGTTGAAAGACCATTCCAAAGGTTGATGCGTCTTTAGCTAATAATACGATGGATAAAAGTTTACTCCACAACATATAGAAGGATTGAGGTGAACCGGACTTTCTTGGGACACAACGATGAAGTAGACTTGGACAACCAACCAACACCATCACCATAACTAAAGTATCTACTAGTGTATTAATATAGATCTAAAGAGGAACCTCAAGTATCAGGTCAACTAATTCCAAAAGAAAAGCTATGTCATCAATCAGAAAATGGTGGAACGTTTTTTGTTCTATTTCCCCGGAATCTTCTTCAACATTGATAGAACTTGACTTTTTGGAAAGAAGCCTTAGACTCTCCATGGTGGCCCACTGGTTATCACTGTTGCCCCACATGGGGTTTGCATTGGTTTCCACCAGGTACTCCTCCTCCCACATTATAATAAAACAGACTAATAGGTAATTTGGCATTTAGATTGTGAGGCCCATTGGGGTCAGGGAGTGATGACAAGCTCTGTACAGTGCCGTGGAATATGTTGACGCTATTATAAATAAAGACATTATTATTATAACTGTGCCTATAGGTTTTCAACTTTACAAGAGTCCTGTACTGTTTTTAGACCACTGGAAAAGACATGGTTGTGCTGGAGCTCTACCTAGAGGTGGGCAACCAGAGTACCCATCGTTGCCCATCTAAATTTTCCCTATTGCCATGTATACATATATATGGGGTAAATACTTAGCTATTTATATCTTTCTATGACTAACACAGCAGCCATGGCACAGTGTGGCCTGAGCAGTTTTTAACATCATTTAGTGACATGCTTTATGGCAAGCCCCATAGACATAGATGGCAATAGACAGGACCTGTCCCCTTGAGATGAATGTGAAACATTACTAAGCGTGCTCTGTGACCTGTAAAGAGGTCACTTCACAGGGACCTGCTGTTTTCCTGGTGTAACCTGACGCTGTAATTGTGTACAAATCACTTTACAGCAGCCTCCTCCTTATCATCACGGATAGAGCCGGAAGTCTTAGCTTAGTCTTAGGCCCAGTGGTGAAAATGAAAAATGCAAGATTACAGAATTATTTTATAATCAAGGAAATAAAACATTTTTTAATATAAAACTTGATTTAAAGGGGTTATCCAGCGAAATGCATCTTCTTATTTAATCAAGTAATTTATAATTCTATATAACTTTATGGTGTACAACCTTTAAATGGGTTCTCAAATGAAAATAATTGTTTTAAATTTATAAAGGTATATAGATTTGTAAATTTCTTCTATTTAAAAATCTCCAGTCTTCCAGTACTTATCAGCTGCTGTTTATCCTGCAGGAAGTGGTGTATTCTCTCCAGTGTGACACAGTGCTCTCTGCTGCCACCTCTGTCCATGTCAGGAACTGTCCAGAGCAGTAGTAGCAAATCCCCATAGAAAACCTCTCCTGCTCTGGAAGTAAATTACAAATCTCTAAAAGGGTATGTCCACACTACGGAATCCCGGCTGATCACCCGTCGCGGATTCTGCAGCTTGCAGCTGCGTGCATCACCCCTGATCCCATAGGCTTTATTCTATGGGTTGGCAGATTCCACCATCCGCCCGAAGAATGATGCGCCAGGATTTGGTAATGGGGACATACCCTAACTTTCTGAAACCAGTTGATTTGAAAGTAAAAAATTAATTGCCGGAGTACCCCATTAAACAATACAATGACACATTACCTTTAAAGGGGTTATCCAGCGCTACAAAAACATGGCCACTTTTCCCCCTCTTTTGTCTCCAGTTCAGGTGTGATTTGCAATTAAAGCGACTCTGTACCCACACTCTGACCCCCCCCGAACCACTTGTACCTTCGGATAGCTGCTTTTAATCCAAGATCTGTCCTGGGGTCTGTTCGCCAGGTGATGCAGTTAGTGTCCTAACAAACAACTTTTAAACTTACAGCCCCGTGCCCTACGGGCATGGCTTAGAATATCTGTGCCCTAACTTTGCACCACCCCTCCGTCCCTCCTCCCTACCCTCTTCATCATGAGGGTACCTACCCTGATGAGGGGCAACACCCCGAAACAGCTGTCTGTGGATGGTTACCTAGCCTTGGTTGCTCTCTTGTCATTACACTGACTTATAGGGCCACTTAATATGGTGGATTTGGTGGTTTCCTAACAGGAGCTGCCACTTGGCTGGGTCCTTCCCGGAGGGATATCTGGCTAGTCCTGTGTTTTGAGACTCTTCAATGAGGCTCCACGGACTCCTCTTTTGCATACTCATGTTTCCCAGGGGGCAATGCACCTAGGACTTCACTGCATTGAGCGCTTTCATTAGCAGCCAGCAGTGTTGTCATTTGGCTGTTCTCCCTGAGTTCAGCAATCTGTTTCTCTTATGGCTCTACTAGGCATTGCTCCCACCTAGCCAGAATCCTGCTCCACACTGATGAGGGGCAACACCCCGAAACAGCTGTCTGTGGATGGTTACCTAGCCTTGGTTGATCCCTTGTCATTACACTGACTTATAGGGCCACTTAATATGGTGGATTTGGTGGTTTCCTAACAGGAGCTGCCACTTGGCTGGGTCCTTCCCGGAGGGATATCTGGCTAGTCCTGTGTTTTGAGACTCTTCAATGAGGCTCCACGGACTCCTCTTTTGCATACTCTTCATCATTAGGAATGCCACTGGAACATTTTCTGCATGCTGAACATTGCACCATGTGCCGTGCTGACACAGGTGGGGAATAGGAGACAATCTGCCTGGAGCATTCCTAATGATGAGGAGGGCAGGGAGGAGGGACAGAGAGGGTGTGCCAGCCTACTGCATACACAATCTAGGCCACGCCCGTAGGGCACGGGGCTACCAGTTTAAAAGTTGTTTTTTAGGACAATAACTGCATCACCTGCCGAACGGACCCCAGGACAGATCTTGTATTAAAAGCAGCTATGCGAAGGTACAAGTGGTTTGGGGGGGAAGGGGGGTCAGATTGTGGGTACAGAGTCGCTTTAAGCTCTATTCACGTCAATGGAACTGAGTTTAAAACCCCACCCAATCTGGAGACAAGAGAGGGGGAAAAGTGGCCATGTTTTTGTAGCGCTGGACAACCCCTTTAAAAAGGTTATCTATCCAGATTGATGGGTTACCCTCAGACATTTGAATCATGCAAGTGCCGCAGCCTCTCCATTGTGTACATCACCCGCAAGCCATACGCCATCTTTTTTGTAGTAAGGTGGTGATTTTGCCTCGGAGGCAGTGGAGTGCGGCAGAACCCCCCGTCGCCATAGAGGCCAGACAAGCCCAATGCCGCCCTCAGCCTGTGCGGACCAGGAGATAGAGCGCTGGCGGTTTCCTCCGCTTGATTCCTACAACAGCTTGTCCCCGTCTCCCAGCTCATCAAATCTGCATTTTTCTCCGTCATTTGGAGGTGTAATGTCCTCTTAATGCCACACTGACTATTAATTATTCAGAATAGCCAATAAAACGCATAGCCAGGGTTTGCTTTTCTGTAAGTGAAGCAAAACTACAGCCGTCCCAAACTGTCTCAGGGAAGCAGTTTCATTTAATCTGCAGCAATTAAGGACTGCTGCGAAAACAAGAACGCTTTACTTACCGGGGAATGAGGGAGAGGAGTGTAAATTGTAGGGAAGGAGAAGCATTTATTACTTCAGGTTCATGCGGAGGACTTAAATCAGCAAGGTATATATAGCAGAAAAAAGCGGACTCTCATAGAGCTGTAAAGAGGTAACAAAACCATGTTAGAATCATCAACACTGGTCATGA
Source organism: Dendropsophus ebraccatus (assembly GCF_027789765.1). NCBI lineage: Eukaryota > Metazoa > Chordata > Amphibia > Anura > Hylidae > Dendropsophus > Dendropsophus ebraccatus. The sequence continues at coordinate 175,959,523 of NC_091456.1, forward strand.
AAACAGTAAATCAATAAAGGGGTACTCCAGAGGAAAGAAAGTGTTTTGAGGTTAAAGGGGTATTCCACTCAAACATAATTTTTCATATGTTGCTGCCCATGGTGAGACTAACAATTTCTTCCCTACTTGTTATTATCTATTCATTCTCCTTCCCCCAGTTCTGAGCTGCTGTTTCTGCTGAAGACACAAAAATCTGTGTGTGAGCTTTTCTCTCTGTCTCCCCCTCCTCCCCCCTCCCTTGTGAGACAGCTGATGTAAACAAGTCCTTGGTAGGCTTTATCTGCAACAATGTAGCTTCTTTGTAATGATGGAAGGGTTACTCTGAGGTCAAGTTGCTGAATAACTCACTGAGATTATTCCTCCTGGCATTGCAAAGTAGCTACAATGTTGCAGATACAGCCTGCCAGGGACTTGTTTACATCAGCCATCTCAAAAAGAAGGGGGGGGGGAGAGGGAGACAGAGAGAAAAGCTCACACACAGATTTTTGTGTTTTCAGCAGAAAGCAGCAGCTCAGAACTTAGGAAAGGTGACTGAATAGTTAAGAACAAGTAGGGAAGGAATTGTTAGTCTCACCAACATATGAAAAGTTATGTTTGATTGGAATACCCCTTTAACTGGTGTCAAAAAGTTATACAGATCTGTAAATGACTTTTATTAAAAAAAATATCTCCAGTCTTCCAGTACCTATCAGCTGCTGTATGCCCTATAGGAAGTGGTATTTTCTTTCTATTTTTTCTTTGTGACACAGTGCTCTCTGCTGCCACCTTTGTCCATGTCAGGAACTGTCCAGAGCAGGAGAGGGTTTCTATGGGGATTTTCTGCTGCTCTGGACAGTTCCTGACATGGACAGAGGTGTCAGACTGGAAAGAATACACCACTTCCTGTAGAACATCCAGCAGCTGACAAGTACTGGAAGACCTGAGTTTGTTTTTATTAAAAGTTAGAATTTGCAAATCAGTTGATCTAAAAACATATTTTTTTCCCGGAGTACCCCTTTAATGATACCCATCGTAATATTACTGTCAAATTTACTATTCCCCCCCCCCTGCAGGCTGTATGTAGTATTACAGCTCAACTCACTTGTAACAACATAAAACTAAAACTTTTAATAAAAAAAAAAAGTCCATTCAATATTACTAACAAATAATAATAAAAACGTGAAAGGTCATTCCCTCCTCTTCTCTATTTTTATACGGACGCCATTCGGCCATCACTATCACTATGTGATCTGCAGACCAGCCCAATGTTCTTCTCTGTCGGGAATAGCGGATGTCAGACACACTTAAATACAATAAGGCTGATATTACGTTGACCTTTAAGGGTTTTTTATTTTTTTTCCCCCGTATAGCAGAAGAGCCGGGATAGATTTCACTGCGGTAATTATAGTTTAGCGCTAAAATCTTCTCAAACACTGGCGAAATTGGATGAAATGTAAACTTAATATCGGAAACATTATAACCTTTCTATGAATCAACAGAACATTACTCATTCTTCTCATATCAGACCCATTGGTTATTAATTTTTTTTTTTTTTTTTTTTAAAGCTTCGGGTGATTTATTTTCTTGTCCGGATATTATATCCCACAATACTTTATCTGTAAATCAATAATACTATAGATTTGTAAACGTTCCGCTATATAACAATAGCAGCAATTGTTCTTACCCATCATGTCTCATTGATACTTATAGTGTTCCGGAACATGTCTCTGCATAACGACTGAACTGCAGGCTGTTTAAAGGGATTATGCAGCGTTAGAAAAACATGGACGCTTTCTGCCAGAGACAGCACCGCTCTTGTCTCCAGTTTGGGTGCAGGTTTTGCAACTCAGTTCTATTGAAGTGAATGGAGCTTAAAGGGGTTGTCCAGCGAAAATCTTTTTCTTTTAAATCAACTGATATCAGAAATTATATAGATTTGTAATTTACTTCTATTAAAAAATTTGAAGTCTTCCCATACTTATCAGCTGCTGTATGTCCTGCAGGAAATGTTTTATTTTCAGTCTGACACGGCGCTCTCTGCTGACATCTTTGGCCGAGACAGGGACTGTCCAGAGCAGGAGAGGTTTTCTATGGGGATTTATAGAAAACTGAGAAAGAGTTCCTGTCTCGGCCAGAGATGTCAGCAGAGAGCGCTGTGTCAGACTGAAAAGAAACCATATTTTTCTATCACTGGATAACCCCTTTAATATGATGGGAGTTGTTGTTGTTTTGGGAACATCATTATCCACAATTTACACCTCTCCTTTATCAATAGTGAGTGATTTGCATAGATTCCTGAGTTATAATACCAAAACGCAACCTGAGGACAGGGGTGGCGCTGTTTATAGAAGAAATCAGTTGTGTTTTTTTTTCCATTCTGGATAACGCCTTTAAAAAGAAAATTGGTTTTAATCAACTGGTGTCATAAAGTTATACAGATTTGTAAATTACTTCTAATAAAAATCTCCAGTCTTCCAGTACTTATCAGCTACTGTATGCCCTGCAGGAAGTGGTGTATTCTTTCTAGTGTGACACAGTGCTCTCTGCTGCCACCTGTGTCCATGTCAGGAAATGTGCAGAGCAGGAGAGTTTTTCTATGGTGATTTGCTCCTACTCTGGACAGTTCCTGACATGGACAGAGGTGGCACTGTGTCAGCCTGGAAATAATACACCACTACCAGCAGGACATACAGCAGCTGATAAGTACTGGAAGACTGGAGATTTTTAATAGAAGTAATTTACAATTCTATATAACTTTCTGGTACCAGTTGACTTTCTCCAGAGCAACCCTTTAAAGGGGCACTCAGGTGAAAATAAATGTTTTACACCATCTGGTTTCAGAAAGTTATACAGTTTTGTAGAATACTTTCATTTAAAAATCTCATATATTCCAGTACTTATCAGCTGCTGGGTGTCCTGCAGGAAGTGGTGTATTCTTTCCAGTCTGACACGGTGCTCTCTGCTGCCACCGCTGTCCATGTCAGGAACTGTCCAGAGTGGTAGCAAACCCCCATAGAAAACCTCTCCTGCTCTGGACAGTTCCTGACATGGACAGAGGTGGCAGCAGAGAGCATGGTGTCAGACTGGAAATAATACACCACTTCCTGCAGGACACACAGCAGCTGATAAGTGCTAGAAGGCTTAATATTTTTAAATAGAAGTAATTTACAATTCTATAGCTTTATGGTACCAGTGGTTTTTTTTTCGGAGTACCCCTTTAATGTTGTAATAGAACAGGGCCTCATTCAAGATTTTAGGTTTAAAGGGGTTATCTAGTGCTACAAAAACATGGCCACTTTCTTCCAGAGACAGCTGTCTCCAGCTTGGGGGAGGTTTCGCTGCTCAGTTCCATTGAAGTGAACGGAGCTTAATTGCAAACCCTACCTGAACAGGAGACAAGAGTGGTGGCCATGTTTTTGTAGCACTGGATAACCCCTTTAAGGGATGACTTCTTATACCCTTTTTCCTTCCTCCTATTCCGCACAGTCCGCATTGGGATTATAATAATGACATGTGACTACCGTATGTGTAACAGGGACTCCCCTCCCACCCTGTGATAGGCCTCATAAGCATTTCCTATGGCAGAGATGGGTGTTCGGTGTGAGTACAGGGGTCCGCTCTCCAGGTATCAGACAATACAAGAGTCTTATAGTCAATGAGCCTGAGCGGCCTCCGCCCCTGACAGCAGTGATTGATGGGTGGCTGTGGATCTGCATACATAGCAGCCGGCCCCTCCCCTGTATTCATTGATGGCTCCTAACAGCCTAATGGTAATAAGACTGTGCATAGAGACTCAATGGCATCTAATGTTGTGCCCTGAAATACTGTATTGCTTAAAGGGATTTTCCATGGAAAAAATATATTTTTACAGAAATTTGATTAATGTGACTGCTTTCCAGCTGCTTCTTTACTATTGTCATTCTCCAGGGATGGGGAATCTTTGGCCCTCCAGCTGTTGCAAAACTACAATTCCCATCATGCCTGGACAGCCAAAGCGAAGCTTTGGCTGTCCAGGCATGATGGAAATTGTAGTTTTGCAACAGCTGGAGGGCTAAAGGTTCCCCATCCCTACCATACTCAGTGCTGAGACAGCAAGTGTTCAATCTCCACACAGCGCCACCACAGGAGGAATTAGGTAGTGCAGGTTCTCATTGACATCAATGCTTTGTGCATTAGGTGTGGGACAGGTTGGGTCCTCCAGAGCCAGAGACGCTCTTTAATGTGGCTCTGCTGAATAGACACTTGGGTTGGTTTCAGCATCTTGATATATAGTGTTACCCAACGTGTGGCTCGTCTCTATGATGGGAGTTGTAGTTTAGAAACACTGGAGATTAGGAAAGCTATCGTAGTTATAGTACAACTTCCCCGACATATATGAGAGGTGTAAATGCTGCCATTGCTTTATATATCGTGACTAGAACCAGGCGACTATCGGGATAATAGAGAGCATACACCTCTCCAGCAGCACCTGCCGCTCTCTCCCTCCTCCCCCTCACTGGGTTCTCATTATGTACTGAAACCCGCGAAGTGCATCATGGGTCGCGTAGTTCTTAACGGCTCACACAACCTTGGAATGGGACCGCGCCCAGACTACAACTCCCGTGATGCCTTGTGAGCGGCCTATGAGCGAGTACCACATGGAACAGGGGGAGCCGGGGAGGGGAGGCTGGCAGTGGCGGGGCGCCTCCTCTCCTCCTGCCAGCTTGTGCATAGTGGCAGCAGCTGCCACCTAACCCCCCGGCTCTCTGATCCCCAATGCAATCTCTAGAGATGGATCTATTCGGGGATCTACGGAGAATGAACAAGAGGCAGGTGAGTGCCGGCAGCCAGGACTGCCCGGGGGCCACACAGCCGGCTGCCAGCCAGGGGCCACACTAACTTTTATTATAGTCATTGATGACAAGTGGGATAGATAGCGCCTTACTATTAGATTATTATACAAAATTATATATAATATTATTACTATGTATTTCTACTTGAATATTTATATTACAAATTTATATATTTTTTTCAGCTTAAAAAACAAAACAAAAAAAAAAGCTGTTAGGTTGAAATATCTGATACGCCTGTATTGTCCCTTTAAATCCTAACTGCCATGACATGTGATGGTCATGTGACCAGGGATTCAAACGCAATACGTGGATGCGCCCATATGTTTATTGTAGAAAGTCGTAAGTAAATACCCTTAAATATATATATATATTTAAAAAAAAAAAAAAAAAAGGTATTTCCGGCCATTAATTTGTCCCCCCCTTTTTATAGGGTAAGGGGTAAGTGTATGATCGCTGCGGCCCACAAGAATGAAGGACAAATGTCCCGCAAAGCCAGCCAGCCATTCATTCTCTACAGGGCTTGTGAACATAGCCAAGTTTAGCGCTGCCCCCTAGAGATTGAAGAGTGCATATGCAGACTTGCTCCATTCTGTACCTTTGCCCTTCATTTTTGGGATTGGGATTGGGTGGTACAGCAGTCAGATCCCCCTTCCCCTCATTGATCCACTATATATGTCCTATACTGTGAACAGGGGTGTTAAACATGACAGACCCGCTATGGCCGTCCAGGCATTATGGGAATTGTAGCTTTGCAATAGATGGAGGGCTGATTCCCCATCCCTGCCATGGAGAATGAATGGGCACACAGGTGCGATGAGGGCTATATGTATTGAGGGGACAGTTGTGTCTCTGTTCGGTTTGGGTCCCAGTGGTCAGACCCCTATTTTGGTATTCCCTATCCTATGGACAAGCAGGGATAGCAATACCCCTTTAAAAAAAAATATATACTTTTATGGAATTAGGCATTAATATAGGAAGATCCTCCTACCCACCTCTTCAAAAGCAGCTATCAAGACTGTATCTTGGTCTGGAGGACCTGCTCGATCCTGCATTTCCCAGACAACCAATTGATTTTAATCAGACAGTGTGTAATCCCTTATTTCACCTGTGGAGGTGCTGCAGGGAAACTGAGCAGTTACTGCACTGGTGATCCTGCACTTTTCAGATGGATGATGGGAGTCCCTGCTGCGGAATTTGAAACATAGGGCTGTTGTGTTTGGTGTGAAGTGGAGATGAGCGAACCAGGTTCGGGTTTGAGTCCATATGAACCCGAACGTTCGACATCTGATTAGCAGTGGCTGCTGAACTTGGATAAAGCTCTAAGGTTGTCTGGAAAACATGGATACAGCCAATGACTATATCCATGTTTTCCACATAGCCTTAGGGCTTTATCCAAGTTCAGCAGCCACCGCTAATCAAATGCCGAAAGTTCGGGTTCGGATCCACTCGAGCATGCTCCAGGTTCACTCATCTCTAGTGTGAAGCTAACCACCATGTGCCATGCCCCAGCAGCGCCTCCAGAGGGGAAGTGAGGAATCTGTATAATACATAAAGGTCTCACCGTGGAAAGTTTGCTACAGTTGTATCCAATCTAAAAAGTCCTTTGTGAGTGGCACAGCCTGGACTGATACAGTGTGGCAGTGGTGAGGTTTGAGTAGATTTTGATTATGCAATAATTACGCTTTATGGAAAAACCCTTGTAGAAGATGATAATACTGGTGGTTTCCTATGGAGGCTGGACGGAAACAGGCGTCCTATGGAGGGTGGACTGGAGGAGGCGCCCTATGAAAGTAATATGGGACCAGGCATTGCAGGGAATACAGGAGGAGGTGCCCCGTGGAGGGTGGACGGGAGGAGGCGCCCTGTGGAGGGTGGACGGGACAGGTCATCCTGTAAGGGGTGCATGGGGCGAGGCGCCCCCCCGTGGAGGGTGGACGGGAGGAGGCGCTCCATGGAGGGTGGACGGGAGGAGGCGCCCCCCGTGGAGGGTGGACGGGAGGAGGCGCCCCCCGTGGAGGGTGGACGGGAGGAGGCGCCCCCGTGGAGGGTGGACGGGAGGAGGCGCCCCCCGTGGAGGGTGGACGGGAGGAGGCGCCCCCCGTGGAGGGTGGACGGGAGGAGGCGCCCCCCGTGGAGGGTGGACGGGACAGGTCATCCTGTAAGGGGTGCATGGGGCGAGGCGCTCCGTGGAGGGTGGACGGGAGGAGGCGCCCTCCGTGGAGGGTGGACGGGAGGAGGCGCCCCCCGTGGAGGGTGGACGGGAGGAGGCGCCCCCCGTGGAGGGTGGACGGGAGGAGGCGCCCCCCGTGGAGGGTGGACGGGAGGAGGCGCCCCCCGTGGAGGGTGGACGGGACAGGTCATCCTGTAAGGGGTGCATGGGGTGAGGCGTCCTATGGAGGGTGTGCATGTCTTGCTATGCACATGAACCCTGTGTGTATAAGAAATCTTCCTCGTTCTCCTTCCCCCTCCACTCTCACACCGAGGTCTGGGCACTGTAATTCTCCGCACTGTCAGAGCTGAAGCAGCACAGACGCTAATAAATTCCCCTCCTGTATATTTCCCAGTACGCTGCAATGAAGTGATACTATAAACGGCCACCTTTCCCATGGTTAGGCTGTTGGCATCTTGAGCCCCCCGATCTCCTGATATGAGGGTCTCGTCTATTAGCAGTTTACGGCACTTCCTATCGATAATTATAAATGAAGATTTATTTCCATATAACTTGATGACCCCCTTACATTCAGCCTCCACATCAAAGCGACGTCGCCCACGAGTTATAGTAGGATCAAAGTAGAACCGCTCCGCCACTTCCATATTTCCCTATGGGGTAAAAAAAAATTAGCAGACAGCCTTAAGACTCTTGGAGACTGTGCAGTGCTTGCAGTTTTTCCCAGGAATTAGCAGAAGTTTCCTGCCTCTCATAGTGTGAGCTGTATCCTTCAGTTTCCCTGTTTGGACACCTGTGCGTACGGGCACCTGCACTAGTATACACCTTGTCAGAGGTATAAAAAACTCGCCCTAAAGCCTGTGACTATCATTTGCAACCAGTTTCATACACACACACATGCAGTAGGAGTGTCTCCTTCTCTGTATCTCCTATAGAAAACCCAAGGAAGCAGCAGAAGCATGGAGGACATTATAGAGCAGTACTTACAGTGTAAGCTGTGAACCCAACACTGGAGTGAGATTGAATACTCACTGTAACATCTTGTAGTCTTTGCAGTCACTGTATGATTTTAGCTCTCCGCCATCCTCTCTTAGAAGACTCTTATGGGCATCAAGTAACTTGATCCCTCAGGAAACCAGTTGTTTTGACAGAATACATTCTAGGCTCTAAATTGAAAATTTGTGCAAGATAAGTAAAGCAGAGATAATCGCAGTCAACGTAGGTAATGTCGTAAATAAAGTTTTCCTGTCTACTTATCAGGCTCCTCTCCTCCTAATCTAGTCATCGACTCTGAAAAACTGCTAAAGTCTTGAGTCTCGCTTGAAGGGGTAGTCCATTATTTTTGCCTATCTTGCAGCAACAGTGCTCCTCCGGCTGGTTTCCTGCATTTCCCCGCTCCTGTGACGTCACGGCCCCACAGGAACTGACTGCTCAGCCAATCAGTGACGGCAGCAGTGTCCTGCCTCACTCTTTGATTGGCTGAGTGGCCAGATCCGGTGAAGCCATGATGTCACAGGAACAGAGTTATGCAGGAGACCAGCGGGGGAACCAGGAAAAGTAAGTATAAATTGGTTATTATGTTCCCACCCCCTACCCCTTTAGGCTATGTTCACACTACGTAAAATATTGGCCGTTGCTTTCACCGGCCGGACGTTTGCGACCAAAACTACGGCCGTAGAATTACGATTGTACTGGCTAGTCGTGAAACTACGGCCCTTGTTTAATTTTGATTCCTAGCATGATTATAAACGGGATGAAACAGGTCATTTACTTTAAATACTGCGCCCAGCCCGAGAAACCACTCAGAATTTTTTTTACATCAAAATCAAGTTTAATTCGGCAGATATAAGTTTTACGTTCGCAGCCGCATAGAAATCCACGGCCGTTGTTGCAGTATTACTGGCTGGAAATAATTGACATTTTGTTCATTTTTCACGGGGCCGTATAAACAACGGCCGTTATCTGATACGTAGTGTGCATTCAACAGCCATAGTTACATTGCATTGCAGTCATTATAGGAAACCTCAAAACAACGGTTGTAGTTTTGCGGCACGGGCAGAAGCACTGGAGGCGGGCTGACCCACCTTCAGTGGAAAAAAAACCCTCTATTTATTCTAATGGAGCCACATCATAGAGGCGTGGGGGTTTCCTCCCACTGGGGGGGGGGGTCGGTCTGTCTCCAGTGCTTAGGCCCAGGCCTGATGGTAAATTCACTTTAGGCCTTGAGTTCACTAAGAGATCAGTTACATGCTGTCCATAGTAGCCTGTGAAGAGAGAAGGTGGGAGAGACTACAGTAGCTTACAGTGAGTATAAGATCACACCTCAGTGCTGGATTCACAGCTTAGACTGCTTAGTACTGCTTTATAATGGCCTCCATGCTGCTGTGAGTGTGCTATACAGAGATAGAGTAACAGACTCTCCTCTCTTTATAGGAGACATCATAGCAGCCAGTCTACACTCCCCTCTCTGTATAGGAGACATCATAGCAGCCTGTATACACTCCGCTCTCTGTATAGGAGACATCATAGTAGCCAGTCTACACTCCGCTCTCTGTATAGGAGACATCATAGCAGCCAGTCTACACTCTGCTCTCTGTATAGGAGACATCATAGCAGCCAGTCTACACTCCGCTCTCTGTATAGGAGACATCATAGCAGCCAGTCTGCACTCCGCTCTCTGTATAGGAGACATCATAGCAGCCAGTCTGCACTCCGCTCTCTGTATAGGAGACATCATAGCAGCCAGTCTGCACTCCGCTCTCTGTATAGGAGACATCATAGCAGCCAGTCTGCACTCCGCTCTCTGTATAGGAGACATCATAGCAGCCAGTCTACACTCCGCTCTCTGTATAGGAGACATCATAGCAGCCAGTCTACACTCCGCTCTCTGTATAGGAGACATCATAGCAGCCAGTCTACACTCCGCTCTCTGTATAGGAGACATCATAGCAGTTAGTCTACACTTCGCTCTCTGTATAGGAGACATCATAGCAGCCAGTCTACACTGGTATTTAGTAATTAGGTCTGCAGAGGGGAAAACTGTTGAAAAATACCATCTACAAGTAATTTAATGTCCCATATACCCCCTACAGTACACGCAGGACTGATGTTTTCCTGTGACCATGTCATACTGCATGTTAAGCTGCACCAGACTGCTCGTATTTGGGGGGGGGGGGTGTACTTGGTGGACTGCCCCTTTAACACGTCTCTGAACATAACCGTTACGTTATGTAAGCAGTGTTGGCAGCGAGGGCACTAACCTCCGCCGTCAGCTGTGATTAAAGCTCCCGGTGCCTTGCCTGGCACTAAGCAATCTATCACAGCCTTCTTAGCTTCTTTCCTCCAGTCTCAGCAGGCCGGCATTCATGTTCTGATGTATTTAGCCGCATTACCATGCCAGGAACGTTGGAGTGTTTTGTATTGTTTTCGGTGCCTTTTCCACTCGTCTCCCCGCGGTGCCGCTTCTAAAGAGCCTTTTACACAAATAATTCCTGCCTAGTGGCTGCCGGGGGAAGGAAGGAGACCGTCATATGTAATAAATGCTCAGTACTGCCTGACTTAACATCACATCTATAGGGGGGCGGTGTTGAGCCACGATGGACACTGGTTCATGCAGATGTTTGTGTCCAGTATTATAGAAATAAAGTTTTAAAGGGGTCTCAAAGGATTTGAAAAAACACAGCTACTTTCTGGCATAAACAGCGCCACCCCTGTCATCAGGTTGTGTGTGGTATTACATTCAGTTCCTTTCACTTCTATGCCACTGAGCTGTAAGATCACAGTAGATGTACTGTTACAATGTATTAGTGCCTGTATAATGTAGATGTATCAGTGCAAATGATATCTAGATGTTCTACTATGGTGTATAATGTAGAATACTAATTGTAGAGCTTTTATATAGCACCAACATATTCTGCAGCACTGTACCATTCTGATACCATTATAATGTATCAGTGCATGTATACTGTAGACGTACCATTATAATGTATCAGTGCATGTATACTGTAGACATAACAGGGTCTCTGCGCTGTCCGCTATGGCCACTCCTCCCAACACCACCTGATACAATGACAGAATTATAATGATTCCCCTCTCTGGTGCAGAGCAGCGCTCCTCTGTGTGTTCGATAATCAATATGTGCGTCATCTGAGCGTTACACTGGCCTCAGGTGGAGGTGATCAATCACTGTCATTGTGAGGGGCCGAGGATTGGAGGGCGGCATTATACAAGCCACGTGCCTACCACCTCTTTATTGATGGTTTTGATCATTGTATACAGTAGCTGATCTATAACTGATACCTGACTGATCTAGTACATCATTGTATACAGTAGCTGATCTATAACTGATACCTGACTGATCTAGTACAGCATTGTATACAGTAGCTGATCTATAACTGATACCTGACTGATCTAGTACAGCATTGTATACAGTAGCTGATCTATAACTGATACCTGACTGATCTAGTACATCATTGTATACAGTAGCTGGTGTATGACTGATACCTGACTGATCTAATTCATCATTGTATATGTGGTGCTGGGCCAGTAGTTGAGAGAGCCTGTGACGCCAATTCTGTGGTGTATGGCTACACATTTTGTAGACAAAAATCTTGGTATGGACTTTAGTGCTGAACTTAGTGCTTGAGGTAGGTGCTTGATAGAAGTGAAGAAGTAGTTGTAGTGCTTGTAGAGAGTAGAGAAGAGGAGTTTGCCAGAGGAGCCCCAACCCAATGTAGTCTTGTACTCTGCCAGAACCTTGGGTAGATATCTTAGTTGTGAAGTGTTACTCATACTCAGGTTTAGACTGTGTCTGACCACCTTCTGCCCTCTGGTATCGCAGAACCTGTCCCAGTAGGGTAGTGTGAGCTCCAGCCATGGTTATCTCGGTGTAGTTAGGTGTCCAAGGTGTTCCAGTTACCTGCACTGTGCAGTAGGATGCGTAGACCTTTACTTAACGGTAGCTTTGTCCTACTGAGGTCAGTTCCTCTTGCTTTAGGAGAGTGCCCTGCACTTTTTGGATGTGTTCCTTGTGTGGGATAGGGTGGCTTGGTGGCTACTTTCCCTTGCTTATGCTTAGCACTGCATAGTATAAGTAGTAGTGGCTTTAGGAGGAGTGTTGGTCTCTAGCTGCATCTGTTATCTCTGGTAGCAAGACTCAACTGGCCTCAGTGTCCTTGACAGGGGTCCTGGCCTAAGCCAGGTCCTGGCTTAGCTTCTGTAGGAACGGTTTTGTTTGTGTCCTCTCTCAGGGTGCATGCACACTACGGAATTGCCGCTTATACCCGCGGAAATGCGCCCCGCCGCATGCAGGGATGAGCAACGGAATACGCTGCGGGTTATACGCGCCAATTCCGTATTGTGCACGCACCATCACTGATAATCTGGATAAGACTGAACTGCGCTTCCTCCGCCAATTACTCCTCCTACAGGGGCCTTTTTATGCCTGCCTGTGAGTGATGGGGCTGAGTGTGTGCAGGAGAAAGAATAAAGAGGACAGGATAGTAGAAAATAGCACCTCCTAGTGGCCAGCACATAAGACATGGTACTAAAGACATTAACCCTTTGCTTCCTTCAGCTGTGCATAGAAAGACATATGAATATAAGAAACACTGACACCTAGTGGGGAAACTATAAAATACCTCATCCACCACTTAACCTGAGAACTTTTTGGCAGGTGCTTAAAAAAGATAAAAACACCAGTGGTGGGTCACCACATATACAGTATTTGAGCTATAACTGATCCCTGACTGATTTAGTACATCTTTGTATATATTAGCTGATCTATAACTGATACCTGACTGATCTAGTCCAGCTTTTTATACAGTAGATAGATAGATAGATAGATTCTCTCTGTTGCCCACAACAACCAATGACAGCTCAGCTTTCAATTTACCAGAGCACTATAAGAAATGAAAGCTGAGCTACAATTCGTTGGTATGGGCAACAAGGAGAGTTGCAATACAAAACTATTAATCACTTCCTTAAAGGGCTTGTATTCTAACGAAGGGCGTTCCATGAAACAGACATATGGGTTATTATGTAATATGTAGCTGCACCAAGTGGTCTGGGATGAGAGCAGGGACCCCTAGACAGTGGTTACCCTCACAGAACCCCCCCCTAAGGCTTCATTCACCTTTATAGTTTTCCAGACAAGCCCTGTTTAAGAGTAAGGGGTTAAGTTTGCATGTTGCACATAGCTGGCGTCTCTGGACCAGACTGTCCCCGGTGTGTCTTGTAAGGCAGAGCCATAAATTGAGGTGGCACAGATGGGCTGTAATGAGGCCGGTTTCCTGGGTAACCCGGGAGCTGGCAACGTCTTTGCGACCTCAGAAGCTTCTCTAGCAATGGAGATCTCCCCGTATGTGGCAGCGGCCTTACACATTGTATACGCGGGTTCCTCATCAGTATTCAGCCGCAGCCTCGCCCGCTCTTCCTGCCAACATTCAATGATTAATTCCGGTGCCGATTATTGGAACGACTTTTCATCAACAATAGCGGCAGTGTCCGGGGGCATGGTGCCAGCCGCAGTAACAGTCCTGAACTAGGACTCCAGATTCCACCTTTCATTTTCCAAAGAGTATGTGAGGAATGAAAGGTGGAATCTGATTGGTTGCTAGGGGCAACTGAGCCAGTTTCACTTTATACCTTGTTTGATTAATCTCCCACACAGGGAGATCTATATGTATATGTTATCTATGTGTGTGTATATATATATCTATGTATCTACATATATATCTATATGTATCTATACGTTACTGTTCATTTTTTACATTTTGTGTACAAGCGCAGGGCAGTAGCAGTTTATGTAGCATTTTTTCTTATGTTTTTCTTCCTCTTTTATGTTTTTTTTTTTATTACAGCTTTACTATCAAGTCCTTAACTTTGCCATGATAGTGTCATCCGCCCTGATGATATGGAAGGGCCTCATTGTGGTCACAGGGAGCGAGAGCCCTATTGTCGTTGTATTGAGGTAGGTACGGGGCTGGGTGTTGTGGATGGTGTGTAAAAGTATGGGATATAATCAGATACATCGACTTCAGAAACTTCTATACTGGCTGGTATACATACATGGATGGGTTCAGCCAAATATACACATAGCCAGATGCATAGTGCTTTGTGTGTATGTGACCCACTGGAAATGTTGTGTGTTTTAAGTAAACCTGGATTGAGCTAGATGACATACTATACACTGGTCGGAGACTATGTGAATGTAAAACCACCATAGGGACAAGATATTAGTGTCATCACATAAAATGTACATGTCTATGTATATGTCTGGACAGTCGTCAAATTATACCATTATATAGTGCCAGTAAATAGTAACATCCCACAGTACTACAGCACAGAAATAAAGCTGTTATACAGTGAACACTAAATACCACCATACTATGTAAATAATACTGACTTATATCTATATCATAAAAATCAAAGTCTGTCTGTCTGTCCTAAATAGACTTCCAAACGCCTGAACCGTTTGACCCCAAATTTGGCACACAGATACATTGGGTGCCCGGGAGGGTTTTAGCGAAGGTCCCGTCCCCGCCAGATGTACAGGAGGGGAGGGGGAGGGGAAAGAGAGGCGCCCCATAGAGATGAATGGGAAAATCTCCTCACTGCAAACACAGGTGATATAATTAGCTGCAGCAGACACGGCAGTTGGAGCCTTAGCAACCAATAGGATTACTGCTTTCATTTTCACAGGGAGCAATGGTTGCTAGGGAAGCTGCCTCACAACATCCGCAGTAATATCTGGATAACACTGCCATACCAGACCTGACCAATACCGCCATACTGTGATTGGATAACACTGCCACACCAGACCTGATCAATACCGCCATACCGTGACTGGATAACACTGCCACACCAGACCTGACCAATACCGCCATACTGTGACTGGATAACACCGATATACCAGACCTGACCAATACCACCATACTGTGACGGGATAACACTGTCATAACACACCTGACCAATACCACCATACTATGACTGGAAAAAACTGCTATACCAGACCTGACCAATACCGCCATACTGTAACTGGATAACACTGTCATACCACACCTGACCAATACTGCCATACTGTGACTGGATAACACTGCCATACCAGACCTGACCAATACCGCCATACTGTGACTGGATAACACTGCCATACCACACCTGACCAATATGGCCATGCTGTGACTGGATAACACCACTATACCAGACCTGACCAATACCACCACACTGTGACTGGAGAACACCGCCACACCAGACCTGACCAATACCGACACACTGTGACTGAATAACACTGCCATACCAGACCTGACCAATACCGCCATACTGTGACTGGATAACACCTCTATACAAGACCTGACCAAAGATTTTCTGGCAAGTCTGAACGGTGCTACCCTACGCACCAGACCATGGGTGCCTAATGGTAAATACGACCCTGCAGGTATACAGGACACTACAGGTGCACAGGACCTCCACCAACTATATACTACAGGTATACAGGACCCCAAACTTTACACTACAGGTATACAGGACCCCAAAACTATACACTACAGGTATACAGGATCTCCACCAACTATATACTTCAGGTATACAGGACCTCCATCAACAATATACTACAGGTATACAGGACCCCAAACTATACACTACAGGTATACAGGACCCCAAACTGTACACTACAGGTATACAGGAACTCCACCAACTATATACTACAGGTATATAGGACCCCAAACTATACACTACAGGTATACAGGACCTCAAAACTATACACTACAGGTATACAGGACCTACACCAACTCTATACTACAGGTATACAGCACCTTCACCAACTCTTTACTACAGGTATACAGGACCCCTAAGCTATATACTACAGGTATACAGGAACTCCAACAACTATATACTACAGGTATACAGGACCCCAAACTATACACTACAGGTATACAGGACCCCAAACTGTACACTACAGGTATACAGGAACTCCACCAACTATATACTACAGGTATATAGGACCCCAAACTATACACTACAGGTATACAGGACCTCAAAACTATACACTACAGGTATACAGGACCTACACCAACTCTATACTACAGGTATACAGCACCTTCACCAACTCTTTACTACAGGTATACAGGACCCCTAAGCTATATACTACAGGTATACAGGAACTCCAACAACTATATACTACAGGTATACAGGACCCCAAACTATACACTACAGGTATACAGGACCCCAAAGCTATATACTACAGGTAAACATGAACTCCACCAACTATATACTACAGGTATATAAGACCCCAAACTATACACTACAGGTATACAGGACCTCCACCAACTCTATACTACAGTTATACAGGACCCTCAAACTATGCACTACAGGTATACAGGACCCACGAACTATATACTACAGGTATACAAGACCTCCACCAATTATACACTACAGGTATCCAGGACCCTTAAACTATAAACTACAGGTATACATGACCTCCACCAACTATACATTACAGGTATACAGCACCAACTAAATATTACAGGTATACAGGACTCCCGAACTATACAGTACAGGTATACAGGACCTTCACCAACTGTACACTGCAGGTATACAGGACCTCCCTCAACTATACACTACAGGTATACAGCCCCCCCCAACTACACACTACAGGTATACAGGACCCCCCAACTATACACTATAGGTATACAGCCCCCCCCAACTATGCACTACAGGTATACACTAATTCCACTGATTAACTTAGATGAAACAATACCTTTAGCTTGGCCTCCTGGGCACCTTAGAACAAATCTAATTAACACACTGACACTTTATACCCGGGCAGCACCGGGTACATTTTCTAGTTACATATATAATAGTGCTATAAAGTGCAGTCCTAATACCACCACCGAATGCATAAATAATATTGCTATTCAGTGCAAATATAATACCACCACAGGATGCATAAATTATATTGCTATACAGTTCAACTGCAAACCCAATACTGCCACAGAGTACATAAATAATACACTGCATAAATAATGCTGCTAAAGAGCACAAACCTAATACCACCAAAGAATGCATGAAGAATACAATGCATAAATAATACTGCTATACATTGCAAAGCCAATACCACCACAGAGCACATAGATAATATTGCTATACAGTGGAAACATAATACCACTACAGAGCACATAAATAATACTGCTATACAGTGGAAACATAATGCTACCACAGAGCACATAGATAATACTGCTATACAGTGGAAACATGATACCACTACAGAGCACATAAATAATACTGCTATACAGTGGAAACATGATACCACTACAGAGCACATAAATAATACTGCTATACAGTGGAAACATGATACCACTACAGAGCACATAAATAATACTGCTATACAGTGGAAACATGATACCACTACAGAGCACATAGATAATATTGCTATACAGTGGAAACATAATGCTACCACAGAGCACATAAATAATACTGCTATACAGTGGAAACATAACACCACCACGGAGTGCATAAATAATACTGCTATACAGTGGAAACATAACACCACCACGGAGTGCATAAATAATACTGCTATACAGTGGAAACATAACACCACCACGGAGTGCATAAATAATACTGCTATACAGTGGAAACATAACACCACCACGGAGTGCATAAATAATACTGCTATACAGTGGAAACATAACACCACCACGGAGTGCATAAATAATACTGCTATACAGTGGAAACATAACACCACCACGGAGTGCATAAAAAATACTGCTAAACTGTGCAGTATACACTGTAATGTTTGTTGGTCACCTCTCCCATCCCTCCACAGTGGCAGCATGGAGCCAGCCTTTCATCGAGGAGACCTGCTGTTCCTCACAAACTTCCAGGAAGACCCCATCCGGGCCGGAGAAATTGTTGTCTTCAAAGTGGAGGGCA
Source organism: Dendropsophus ebraccatus (assembly GCF_027789765.1). Classification (NCBI taxonomy): domain Eukaryota; kingdom Metazoa; phylum Chordata; class Amphibia; order Anura; family Hylidae; genus Dendropsophus; species Dendropsophus ebraccatus. The sequence continues at coordinate 175,977,427 of NC_091456.1, forward strand.
GAGATATCCCCATTGTCCACAGAGTCATCAAAGTTCATGAAAAGTAAGGTGTTATATAAGAGAGAGTGTGATTATTAGACACTAGCCGAATAGTGAGTGCAGCTCTGTAGTGAAATACAGGATGTAACTCAGGATCAGTACAGGATAACTAATTTATGTACACAGTGACCCCACCAGCAGAATAGTGAGTGCAGCTCTGGAGTATAATACAGGATGTAACTCAGGATCAGTACAGGATAAGTAATGTATGTACACAGTGACCCCACCAGCAGAATAGTGAGTGCTGCTCTGGAGTATAATACAGGATGTAACTCAGGATCGGTACAGGATAAGTAATGTAATGTATGTACACAGTGACCCCACCATCAGAATAGTGAGTGCAGCTCTGGAGTACAAGTAACTGTGCATGTAGAATATATTTAAAAATTGTAAAATAGCGAACAGTTGGTTGCTACAAATGAATTCCTTATATTTCATTATTAGAGAGAATGGAGATATTAAGTTCCTGACTAAGGGCGACAACAATGAAGTTGATGACCGAGGCCTCTATAAGGAAGGACAGAACTGGCTTGAAAAGAAGGACGTTGTGGGCCGAGCCAGAGGGTGAGTGGTGACTATGAATCCTGATTCCTGGGGGGAAGGGGGGGATTCCTTACTTTGGGACATCTAAAACAGACATTTCTTTTAAATGGGTGACCCCTTTAAGAGGACCCGGCAGCAGCCCTGTTGTACACCTGCATAAATCCATCAGGTTGTTGATAGTCATCTCCTTATTTTCGCTCAGCTTGGTGCTGTCAGCATAATCAAGGTCTGCGCTGCTCTTTTTTTGAGGCTTCCATAAAGGTAATTGCGTTTTTATGTTATTCAGCCTTGCGTGCTGGCATTATGTAAGCGGTGAGATCCTTCAGAGCATGAATAGAATAAAACATCACTTCAGCTTTAGCGGCTCCTTCACCTCCACCGCCGCCTAGCTGAACAGCCGCCAACCTCGGCTCCTCATTCTAAAGGGAATTTTACTTTTATCGCTCCGTAGGTGGCCACTCATTTCCTTTACTAGACGGTATTATCCATTCTCCGGGCTCGGGATTCACTAGCGGGTTGTTTGCCGTCAATATTCTCAGGATACGTGAATTACAGCTCAATAGATTGTAACCACTCTGACATGTCTAGGTACAGAGAGCAGTAAACATTTAAAGGGACAGAACCTGTAATTTCCATATGACTCCCATCATATGAACGCACAGTTTTGCAGGTTGACAATGACCCGCTACTTTGCATCCGCTGTAGCCATGCCGCAACCAAAATGTTTTTCATACTTAAGATCTCAACACTTAATGTCAAAAACTCTGATGGTACATTCGTTTAAACAGATTGGTTACGGTGGCAAAGTCCTGTTTTTGAGCCGCCTCCTGGTTCCCATGCACAGCGCTGATCTATGCCGGAGCACTGGAGGCGGGCCGCCCCCTGGTGTAACAATCGCCTTCCCCCCTCTGTGACGCAGCTCCATTAGAATCAACGGAGCCGCATCACAGAGGGGAGGGGGTTTCATCACACTGGGGGCCGGCGGACCTGACTCTAGCACTCGGGAATAAGCCAGCGCCGTGCGCTAGAACATCACTGCAGTTCAATAAAAAGGACTGCACAACCGGCATACCCACGCCGGCCCCAATCAGTCAAGGTAGAAAACCCAAAAGTGATGTACCTGATGGTACTTTCTCTTTAAGTTTTGGTTTACACTGTGTTTTTGAAGTCCGTTTAACGTATATGTTTAATTGAGAATAACGGATGAAAAAACGGGTGCATTTGTGTACATTTATTTGGATCCATTTTTTCCATTGACTTCCATTACTACAAAAAAAAAAGTATCAAAACAGATCAGTGATAACATATAGAAGGTTTCTGTATCCTCACCCCCTGCCTCCCCTCCTCCGTCCTGGAACCACTAAAGTCTGTACAGATGAGAGGTAACAGTAGCAGGCTGTGATGGGTGATAAGAAGAGTCCTGCACCCCAAACATTGTACTGAGAGCCCTATCTAGCTACATTGCACCCATACATTTACATTGATTGATTTGTGTGTAAACGCGTGCCGTTCAGTGAGATCAGCGCTCGTTTACAGAGCCTTTATACTGCACAAAAAAATCAAGCGGCTGAGCTGAACGAGCAATCCATGTATAATCTGTGCAGCCATGGAAACTGACAGCACAGAAATACATATATTTGAGCTGTCAGTTTCCAGATTATCACAAGCAGCAGTGCATACTTGCTTTCTGCACTGCTTGTGATTAGGCATCCTCTTCTCCGGCTTTCCCGTCTTCCGGCTGTATCTTCAGACCCCGCCTTCTCCAGCTATCAGTCATTCTGTAGTAGGCGGCAGCCTGAAGTTACAGCAGCAGCCGGCGGACTGGTGAGCCAGAGAAGAGTATGCCAGATCACAAGCAGCGCAGATGGTAAGTATGCACTGCTGCTTGTGATCATCTGGAAAATGACAGCACAGATATATACATATCCGTGCCGTCAGTTTCCCTTTATCGTTTACACAGGAAGATGTGCGTCCGATAACGATAACATTTTAAAGCAGGCTCTAAAGACTCCATCAGCCGTGGATCAGGCGTCTTCCCCGTCCTCAGCTGATCGTTATCACTTTTACAATGGGTGAGCGTTTCTAGCAACACTTATGGCCAATAATCGGGCTGTGTAGAAGGCCCTTAAACCTGGTCGACTTTGTCGGGTTTAGCTCACTGTCAAAACTTTATGGTGGCGTCTCGATAAGCTAACCAGAGACACACTGATCTGTTAGTCTATATAGGCAATAGCGTGATGTGTCCGTTAGTCATGGTTCACCTTCTTTGCTCCAGTCCTATACATTGCACATGTCCAGTAGAGCACCATATACTGCGGTCCCTATTTTGTCAGATATAGATAGACGACTTATTTCAGGGATTCTAAATCATTTACGCATCAGAATGATGAATAACTAAGAACAGATCAGCAATGATTCATGTCCTGTACTTGTCCTGACTCCATATGCCGCTCATAGACGCCAAGTGAGAAATGTCAGCTTCTTCGCCATCTGTCAGCACTGCGCTGATGGTTATTACAGTACAACATGTGTTCTGTAGATAAGGTGTGTGTGTGTGTGTGTGGGGGGGGGGTGATGTGCAGCCGAGGGTGGACGGTCTTGTCTACTTACTGATATGATGATTGGGGAATTATTTTATTATGTCATGTAATAATTTGGGTAATATCAGTCGTTCACCACCATGGAGTGATCATGGATTGTATGGTCTCTGGAGTGGGACAATATTGCTCTATTGAATAGATTGCTAATATTATTGCGCAGATTTTATACTGGGGTTTGTGCTTTGGCTTGAACTGAGTGGAGTGAAGACGGTCGTGGTCCAGGACTAGAGATGAGCGCAACTCAAGCATGCTCTAGTCCAATCCAATTACCGGTGGCTGAATAAGTTGGATGCAGCCCTATAGAGTCCAGGAAAACATGGATACAGTCTATGACCTATGGCTGTATCCAACTTCAGCCACTGCTAGTCAAATGCCGAACTATCTCGATCATGCTCAAGTTGCACATCAATCTATCCAGCACCAAAAACTGCAAATGGCCTTGGGCCTTCTGGCCTTTGGATCTATGTATCACTGTGCTGAGAGCTTTTCCGCTAGGTTTAGGCAGCATTGCTGTACCAGTCTCCATGCGTGTAGGTATGGGTGGTGCATTGACTTCAACCAGGTGAGGTTAAGACAGGTCTACAATGCAACTCGAAAGTTGTTCACCTCCCAAGCTTGAGGCCAAGGGTAGAACGCCTATCTTCTCTTGGTTGTTGGATCTGGTTACAAGCCCGGTCCTTGTCAATTTTAGAGTCGAGAGAGTAGGCGAGGGCTTTGGGTAGATCACTGTAGCAATAATTTACTCCAGGAAGAAGTTTACCAAAAGGAAGTTGTTTGACATGAGTGACTATATAAGTAATGTAATAGTCTCAGAATAATAGACCACATGATAAAGGCGGACAGTCAGTATAAGAGGTCACCATGTCTCCACGTGTGAGGAGCGCCTTAGTAGGGGCAGTGCTGATCAGCTTATTATTGTGCACAGTCTAAGGTGGCAATGACCAATAACAGACAATTGGATGAAATTTACATCTGTCTTGTTGGATTTTCTAACTTGCAGTTGATTGTCATCAGAAGTTTTTTGTACAGTGGATCGATGGGATGTTCTCATAGGAATATTGATGGACACTTTAAATTATTTGTCTGTGGCAAACTAAAATCACCCCTCTTAGCAGTCTTTTTAGTACAGCTGCTGTCATCTTCCCATGTACAGCCTTCAATGACTCCTTTGGGGATACAGGAGCTTGAGTTGCCCATTAAGTACAGAATACAACTGGTGTCAGAAAGTTATATACATTTGTAAATTATTTCCATAAAAAAATACAGTACTTATCAGCTGCTGTATGTCCAGCAGGAAGTGGTGCACAGTGCTCTCTGCTGCCACCTCTGTCCATGTCAGGAACTGTCCAGAGCAGTAGCAAATCCCAATAGAAGACCTCTCCTGCTCTGGACAGTTCCTGACAGGGACACAGATGTCAGACTGGAATGAATACATCACTTCACGACATACAGCAGCTGATAAGTACAAGACTGTGTAGCCCTAACCTTAATAGTTCTAAGCTATCTAAGCATTGGCTACAAAGAAATTATAGATTTTATCAAATTTCTTGAGGGGAAAAAAGCCTAGATATTGTATACATTTTTTGTCATTGTTATAAACCTGGCCATATGATAAGCTGACTATAAGGAAGCTATAAGGAGGTCAGTTGTATACTGGATCTGGATGAGGCTGTGGAATTTTCAATGGCATTTGATATTGTGCCACTTGGGCCATAAAATGAGGATGCTGGGTCTAGGGGAAATATATGTAAATGGCTGAGTGATAGGAAACAGATGGTGGAACATACTAAGATTGGGTCACAGTTACCTTGTAGAGAGATCACAGAGTAGAATTTCAATATTTATATATATTTTATTTGCACTTAATCATACACAAAACTGGGAAAAGTAATCACCAGAGTAGGATAATGTAATATTAAAGAGGGATTTGGGGAAGCTGGAGGCTTGGGCAGATAAATGGCAAATGGCGTTTAATGTGGATAAATGTGAAGTTATGCCCTTGGGCATTAGAAATATATATAATTATGTGCTAAATAATAAAACACAGCTTCTGAAAAGGATCAGTGCCAGGCAGCAGCTGCCAAGGCTAATAAAATAATGGGATGCGTCGAAAGAGGCCGAGATGCTAAGGATTAGAACATAGTTTTGTCTCTTTTATAAATCACTGGTCAGACCACACATGGAAAACTGTGTACAGTTTTGGGCACCGGTATATAAGGAGGACACAGCTAAACTGGAGCGGGTGCAGAGGAGGAGCGACACAGGTCATTAGGGGAATGGGTATGTTACAGGGCCAAGACAGGTTATCAAGCTTAGGGCTATTTAGTTTAGAAAAAAGACGTCTTATAAGAGAGATCTGATCACAATATACAAATATACTCCTAGGCCTGTAACCATGACAAGGGGGCATCCTCTACCTCTAGAGGAACACAGACTGGATTCTTTATTGTAAGAGCAGTGAGACTATGGAACTCTGTTATATAATGTTGTGATATGTGACTCATTACACAGGTTTAACCCTTAGAGGACCCGGCCAATTTCAATTTTTGTGTTTTCGTTTTTTCCTCCTTGTGCTTAAAAGGCCATAGCACTTGCATTTTTTCACCTAGAAACCCACATGAGCCATCATTTGTTGCGCCACTAATTGTACTTTGCAATGACAGGCTGAATTTTTTCATTAAGTACACTGCAAAAGCAGGAAAAAATTCAATGTGTGATGAAATAAAAAAAATAAAAAAAAGCATTTCTTTTATTTGGAGGGTATTTTTTTACGCCGTTCGCCCTGGGGTAAAACTGACTTGTTGTACATGTTTCTCAAGTTGTTACGATTACAATTACGATATGTAACATGTATAACTTTCATTGTATCTGATGGCCGGTAAAAAATTCCAACCATTGTTAACAAATATATGGTCCTTAAAATCGCTCCATTCCCAGGCTTAGGGTACAAACACACACAGCAGATACGCAGCAGATTTGATACTGTGTTCAGTTATTTAGATCTAATCTGCTGCGTATCGCAGCAGTAAATACGCAGCGTATAAGCCGTGTGTGTTTGTACCCTTATAGCGCTTTTATCCTTTGGTCTATGGGGCTGTGTCAGGTGTCATTTCTTGCGCCATGATGTGTTCTTTCTATTGGTACCTTGATTGCGCATATGCGACTTTTTGATCGCTTTTTATTACAATTTTTCTGGATTTGATGTGACCAAAAATGCGCAATTTTGCACTTTGGGATTTTTTTGCGCTTGCGCCGTTTATCGTGCGAGATCAGGAATGTGATAAACTAATAGTTCAGGCGATTACGCACGCGACGATAACAAACATGTATATTTATTTTTATTTATAACATGGGAAAAAGGGGGTGATTCACACTTTTATTAGGGGAGGGGGCTTTTTATTATTAATGAAACTTTTTTTTTTTTTACACTTATACTAGAAGCCCCCCTGGGGTTAGGGTTATTCCCCCTGGGGTTAGGGTTATCCCCCCTGGGAGACTTCTAGTATATGCACACTGATCTCTTATTGCGATCTATGCTGTATAGTAATACAGCATAGATCAATGAGATCTTCCGGCTGCTGCCATTATGGCGCAAACCCCGGCCCGAGCCGGATGTGTGGATACCCCACTAGACACCAGGGAACGGCTGTATAAGGTAATCGGATGCAGCTGTCATCTTTGATAGCTGCATCCGATTACCTAATTAGTGGGCACGGCGATCGGAGCTACTAACTTACCCTTTTAATACTGACTTTTGACTTTTATTTCAGGTTTTTACCATATGTTGGAATGGTCACAATTGTAATGAATGATTATCCGAAGTTTAAGGTAAGTAATTCTTTACTGACTAATCAAACATTAACATTTCTCTATGGTATGTAAAAAGTTATTTTATTATTATTTTTTAAATGACAGAAATACTAATTGGGCGCCAGTATAATTTTTTATATATTTTTTTTTATTGCAAGTGTTCTAGCGTAAGTGCGGGACAGGCCCCCGATGCCATGCTGGGTAGTGCAAGTGCTCAGGTTCTGAGTTGCCTTCAGTCCTGGCTATTTAACCTCTGTTATTCCATGTGCACCCATGCACATAACATTGTGCCACTGCAGCCAGGGGCCTAGGACAGATCTTAAGGTCTGCTATGGTCCTAGTAGGCTGCCTGTCAATGCAACACTGTCATGCATTAAAAAAAGAGAGTTTGTAGATAGAAAGTTAAAGCCCTTTTTTTTGGGTGGTCGGCACTATTGATCCATGCACACTTACTGCTCTCTCTCATTGTCCCTGTCCACTGCTTACACTTGCATTGGAAAGACTGAAAGTCACTACTATGTATGTTTGTCTATTGGAGGCTGAATCGAGCCTGGGGCCAGTCAAGGTGGATGTATAACTTCTTTAAAATGGGGGAACCTTACAAAAATTGCACCAAAAAATATCTTGCAGAATAAAGTGGTCTAAGTGTTCCATATACCTCATAATAATGCTCATAAGAGGAAAGATAAAGAGTGCAAAAATCATCATATAAATTCTTCAGGTCTCCTCTCCCCTATAATTCTCCCTGCAGTGTCATCTATTCCATCCCAGCTCATCTCTACCTATACATTTCATTACTCTAACACAGTCATGTGATCACCAGTCAGAAGATCACATGGCTTTTTAACAGAGATGAGCGAACCTGGAGCATGCTCGAGTCGATCTGGACCCGACCTTTCGGCATTTGATTAGCAGTGGCTGCTGAAGTTGGGTAAAGCCCTAAGGCTATGTGGAAAACATGGATATAGTCATTGGCTGTATCCATGTTTTCCAGACAACCTTAGAGCTTTATCCAAGTTCAGCAGCCCCAGCTAATCAAATGCCGATCGTTCGGGTTCAGACCGACTCAAACCCGAACCCGGTTCGCTCATCTCTACTTTTTATGTATCACAGGAAGTGATCTGTCCTATGTCAGCTGACTTCCTGTGAACTAGAACATAACTACATACTATGGAAAACTGTCCCCTCTTAATTGTGAAGAAGGAACTTATTGAATTAGGGAATTCCTGATAATACTCTCATCCTGACTGATGTTTTCTGTAAGTAATGTAAGGCTACTGTCCCTGTGTCATCCCTGCAGCGGGTGGAGACTGCATTTGCCTGTGCTGTGCACGTGCTGCACATGGAGCAGTCTTGTAGCATCTCTTGTGCTTGTTCCTTGTCTCGTTTATACAGAGATTGTTTTTGTAGTTAAAAAAAATGAAGTTAAAAAAATAATAAAAAAAATAAATTTTTTATATATATATATATATATATATATATATATATATATATATATATTTATATTATATATTATAATATAATTTTTTATTATTTTTTTTCTTTTATTCATAATTGTATATTTATTTTCTTTATGTGACATTAATACCTTTACCTTTTTATCACTTCCAGTATGCGGTTTTGGCCATCATGGGAGCATTTGTACTTTTAAAGCGAGAATCTTAAGCCGAGAAGAAGACTGAGAAGGGGGGGGGGGAAAGAGCCAATAAATCTTAATATATTCCATGGTTTTTATTTCTATCACAGAGCAAAGCAAACCCGCCAGCAGTCTCTCACCGGTACAATAAAAATCTTCAGAGAAACCCACCAGCCCCGCTATGTATTTATTTTATCTGTAGGGTTCATTGAGCCGTATGTCAGATTTTATGATGTATTGCTTTTTTTCTAAAAATGTGACCCAGTAAAATGGATAAAAAAAAAATTCTCTGTTTTTTGTCGTCTTGTTCTGCAATCCCCACAAGCAACAGCATCCATGGTCCTGTAATACAATAGGCATATACTCAACTGCATCTCCATTTACCCAGAGTATAAGGAGCCTTCATTATGGTGATGAGTGGTGATTTATGAATTACCCTAAATACTACATTACACTGCAGAGAAAATACCAGGATTAGAAAAACATGGCCGATTTCCTCCAGGAACAACACCCCTGTTGTCCTTTAGTTTGGCTGTTGTATGGCAGCTCAGTTTCATTGAAGTGAAAGAAACTGAGATGTGATACCAAACACAACCTGAAGACAGGGGTGGCGCTGTTTTTGTTTGTTTAATCTTTGATAACTACTTCGATTCTGGAGGTGAGCCTCCTTATAGCCAAGTATAATAATAAAAAAAAAAATGACTGCCCTGTAATGGGGGACATCACTCAACAAATCAGTTTTTTTTTCAATGGGTAGAGTTGTGGAGAACAACAGAAACTCATCCATGGAGAGCACTTAAAGGGGTACTCCGGTGAAAATCTTTTTCTTTCAAATCAGCTGGTTTCAAAGTTATGTAGATTTGTAATTAACTTATTTAAAGATCTCCAGTCTTCCAGTACTTATCAGCTGCTATATGTCTTGCAGGAAGTGTTGTATTCTTTCCAGTCTGACACAGTGCTCTCTGCTGCCATCTCTGTCCATGGCAGGAACTGTCCAGAGCAGGAGCAAAGCCCCATAGAAAATCTCTCCTGCTCTAGACAGTTCCTGACATGGACAGAGGTGGCAGCAGAGAGCTCTGTGTCAGACTGGAAAGAATCCAACACTTCCTACAGGACATACAGCAGCTGTTAAGAACTGGAAGACTTCAAGCTTCTAAACAGAAACCAGTGCTGAGACATGAAGTGATAATAGTCACCAACACTCTGCTGACTCCATAACTACAGAGACCAAACCTTATCTAGTATTAACATCAACACAAACACAGCTCAAAGCTTCATGGCTGAGCAGCTGCATTCAAGCCTTGCATCACCCAGCACAATGCCAGGTGTCAGGTGAAGGGGTGTAAAGCCGCAGCTACTGGACCCTTGAGCAGAAGAGACATCTTCTGTGTAGTGATGGATCACTCGTCTATCTGGTGTCTGGTAAAAGTTTGGTGAATACAGTTTGGGGATAAGAGATGATGCTATGGGGGCAATTTTTAAAGGGTTGTTCTTGGTTCTTGGCACCAAGACATTTTGCCCTTTTTCTGTCCCAGTATGACTTTGCCCAATTCCACACAGCAAGGTCCACAAAGACATGGATGGGGCAGTCCAAGGGCCCTATTACACAGAACGAATCGGCCCTATCAGGCCCATTATCACTCTGTGTAATAAACACAACAATCAGCCGATGACAGCGTTTGCTATGTGTAATAGCGGTGTGCGGCTGACTATTTCCATACTGTATACATTACCTATCCATGCTGCAGGGCTCCTCTTGCGGTCCGCTTCTCCCCGGGTCCCGCACGCTCCAGCTCCAGAGCGGCCTGACTGGCCGCTCAGACAATCACGGTATGGGACCGCCGTGGCCAGTGATTGGCAGCTGAGACAGGCCGTGCGGGACCGCAAGAGGAGCCCTGCAGCCTGCATAGGTAATGTATACAGGTTAAGCAAGGGCTGCAAGGACATCAGTAACGATGTCCCTGCAGCCCTTGTTAAACGATTATCGGACCGTGTAATAGGCCTAGTAAACGAGCGCCGATCTATTGGTGCGTTTACACAGGAAGATTTATCTTACATCTTTGAAGCCAAAGCCAGGAACAGAATATAAACAGGAAACAAGTCAAAAAGGAACTACAGGGATCTATCCCCTTTTCAAATCCATTCCTGGCTTTGGCTTAAAAAATCTGTCAGATAAATCTCCCTGTGTAAACGCACCATAACAGATCAGTGCTTGTTTGCAGTTATTATCAGGTCCTCATTGGCCCGTTTAATAGGACCCTAATGTGGAAGACCCAAGCCCCAACCTCAACTCCATCCACCATCTAGATCAGAGATCGTGAGCCTGGCCTCTCCCCAACACCAGTGTCTGACCTCACAGATGCTCTTCTAGATGAATGGGCACAAATTCCCACGTACCCTTTCAAAAATTTTGTAGAAAGTCTTTACAGAAGAGAGGAAGCTGTCCCAATCCATAGACTATATATCACTTTTTTCCATATATTGTAGATCTGCATAGGAATTGTTTAATTTAAATGGACATTAGCTAGAGAATACTCGATGTTTCCCAGTCTTAAAGGAGAAGTCCGGTAAAAAATTTTAATTAAAGTACAGTGGTGCCTTGGATTACGAGCATAATTTGTTCCGGGACCATGCTTGCAATCCAAATCCACTCTTAAACCAAAGCAAATTTTCCCATAAGAAATCATTGATATTCAAACAATTGGTTCCACACCCCAAAAATAATGATATATTATTCTGAATAACATGTAAAACAGATGAAACAAACCTTCAGAAACAGCAGAATCTGTGATATTATAAGTTACTGTACAGTAATGGAGAGGATGGGAAACACAAGGGCGGACAGAGACTGCAGGGAGTATGAAGGAATGAGCAGGGCAGATGTGGGCACAGTATAGCAGCACTCTCTGTCTGGGGAGAGAGGGGCTACAGCTATGAAGAGATTACCCCACAGTCCTGTCCTCTGATGTAAGCCCCAGCCTGAAGTGGATCTGCTATGATTTGGAAGGTGAGGGAGTCTTTCTGGGTCATAGTACAGGGCTGTAGACCCCGCTATGCAGATCATGACCCTCTTCCACTCGCGCTCCCACCCAGTACAGGGAGCTCTTAAACCAAAGCAATGCTCTTAAACCAAGTCATAATTTTGAAAAACTGTGAGCTCTTAAACCAAAACGCTCTTAAACCAAGTTACTCTTAAACCAAGGTACCACTGTATTTTATTGCCCTTCAAAAGTTATACAAATCCCCAAAATACACTTATTACGGGAAATGCTTATAAAGTGCTTTTTTTTCCCTGCACTTAGTACTGCATCAAGGCTTCACTTCCTGGATAAAATGGTGATGTCACGACCCGACTCCCAGAGCTGTGCCGGCTGTGGCTTCTGGAGAGGATGATGGCAGGGGGATGCTCAGTGTCCCTCCAGTGCCCTGTGTCCCTCAGTGTCCCCCTGCCATCAGCAGCCACAGCCCGCACAGCTCTGGGAGTTGGGTCGTGACATCACTATGTTATCCAGGAAGTGACATCACCATGTTATCCAGAAAGTGAAGCCTTGATGCAGTAGTAAGTACAGGGAAAAAAGCACTTTATAAGCATTTCCTTTAATAAGTGTATATTGGGGATTTGTATAACTTTTTGGGGGGCAATACAATACTTTAATAAAAAATTTCATCTGACTTTAACAGTTTTATGCAGCATTATCCAGTTCTCCATTCTCCATCTAGATAACTCGCCGTCGCGCTTCCTGCTGCAAGGAATAATGTTCTCGCTTGTCTCTTCATTTCCGAATTCCCTCTAAGATGTCAACACTTTCCAGCTCCGCATTGTAACCGATTATGAAAATATTTGCATGTAGCCATGGCCACTCAATAAGCGGCTGTCTAGTGGAGGTTTGCGGCACAATCTTTCATTGGTGTCATTCAGTGGTTGAATTCTGACCTTGCTACAATCGTAAAGCTTTCATCCCTGTACCCATTACATCCCTCTCCTCCTCATTGTCAGGAACAGGGGCAGATAGATACCTGAGGCAGGTGTCAAAACAAGAGCGGACGTTAACAATTTGATACACGGTAGCTAATCGCATCTGCCTGTTAATAATCTACCATGTTAGATATCAGAGGAAGTTATTGTGTGATTCTACATATGACAGATGTTATCATGACTGGATATAGGGTCTTGTTATGTGTTGTGTTTGTCTGAGTCTATGATATTTCCAGGTGGACAACTCAAGGTCGGTTGGGATTATTGACTAAAGTTTACAGATATGTATCTACAGCTAGGAACAGCAGGGAGAAGGAAGAAAAACATGGGGTAGATAACTTCCCATAGTGGTTAGGAATATAACTACTATAATACTGCTCCTATATACAAGAATATACCTACTATAATACTGCTCCCTATATACAAGAATATAACTACTATAATACTGCCCCTATATACAAGAATATAACTACTATAATACTGCTCCTTTATACAAGAATGTAACTACTATAATACTGCTCCTATATACAAGAATATAGCTACTATAATACTGCCCCCTATATACAAGAATATAACTACTATAATACAGCTCCTATATACAAGAATGTAACTACTATAATACTGCTCCTATATACAAGAATATAACTACTATAATACTGCTCCCTATATACAAGAATATAACTACTATAATACTGCCTCCTATATACAAGAATATAACTACTATAATACTGCTCCCTATATACAAGAATATAACTACTATAATACTGCCTCCTATATACAAGAATATAACTACTATAATACTGCTCCTATATACAAGAGTATAACTACTATAATACTGCTGCTATATACAAGAATATAACTACTATAATACTGCTCCTATATACAAGAATATAACTACTATAATACTGCTCCTATCTACAAGAATATAACTACTATAATACTGCCCCTATATACAGGAATATACCTACTATAATACTGCTCCCTATATACAAGAATATAACTACTATAATACTGCTCCTATATACAAGAATATAACTACTATAATACTGCCCCCTATATACAAGAATATAACTACTATAATACTGCCACCTATATACAAGAATATAACTACTATAATACTGCTCCTATAAACAGGAATATAACTACTAGTCTGCCCCCATATTATTTCCCTTCTTATTATCTTAGTATAGATAAATGTTTATCCCATGCAAGTTTACATTCTGTTACTGTATATTTACCCACTACATCTGCTGAAAGTTTGTTGCAAGCATCTACTACTCTTTCAGTAAAGTAATATTTTCTCATGTTGCTTCTGATCTTTCCCCCCAATGACCTCTCACTGTGTCCTCTTGTTCCTGAGTTCAGGCTTTTTCAGCCTTTTTTCATCTCTTTGGACCCATTCTATTTTATCAATATGACAGTATTCCAGATGTGATGTCACTAGAGCTCTATACAGCGGGATCACAATCTCCCTGTTCCTACTGGTTTTACCTCTAGCTATACAGCCCAGCATACCATTATATATACAGCCAAGCATACCATTATATATATACAGCCCAGCATACCATTATATATACAGCCCATCATACCATTATATATATATATATATATATATATATATATATATATATATATAGCCCAGCATACCATTATATATACAGCCCATCATACCATTATATATATATATATATATATAGCCCAGCATACCATTATATATACAGCCCAGCATAGCATTATATATATACAGCCCATCATACCATTATATATATATATATATATAAATATATATATAGCCCAGCATACCATTATATATACAGCCCAGCATAGCATTATATATATATATACAGCCCAGCATAGCATTATATATACAGCCCAGCATATCATTATATATACAGCCCAGCATACCATTATATATATATACAGCCCAGCATACCATTATATATACAGCCCATCATACCATTATATATATATATATATATATATAGCCCAGCATACCATTATATATACAGCCCATCATACCATTATATATATATATATATATATATATATATATATATATATATATATATATATATATATATAGCCCAGCATACCATTATATATACAGCCCAGCATAGCATTATATATATACAGCCCATCATACCATTATATATATATATATATATATATATAGCCCAGCATACCATTATATATACAGCCCAGCATAGCATTATATATATATATATACAGCCCCGCATAGCATTATATATACAGCCCAGCATATCATTATATATACAGCCCAGCATACCATTATATATATACAGCCCAGCATACCATTATATATATATATATACAGCCCAGCATACCATTATATATATATATATATATACAGCCCAGCATACCATTATATATAAAGCCCAGCATACCATTATATATATACAGCCCAGCATACCATTATATATATATATATACAGCCCAGCATACCATTATATATATATATATATACAGCCCAGCATAGCATTATATATACAGAAATGAAGAAACAAAGCAGGAAGCGGCAACTCACCAACCAGTGCGATTTATTCAAGGTATACGCTGTACATCAGCTCACAGGCAAGGCAATAACATCCTGAGTGTGTTCCACCGAGGCTACGGCCGTTTCACGCTTTCCGCGCTTCAACTAGCCTCGTATTACGTAATGACGTGGTTCTGCGTGGGTTAAATACCCACCCCTTCCCCACGGATACACATGACAGCAACAATGTAAGTGCAATTAAAGTGACAGTACACCAAGACTCAAATACTGCAAACTACATACAATTACACAAATACAGATAGATTGTTACGATCATTCAGTCCAAGGGGACCCAATGCTCCAGTCTTTGCGATCCACACGGCGTCTCTTTGTAGCAACACTTTCTGGCGATCTCCGCCTCTTTTCGGAGTGTGAACAATCTCCAATCCTGCGAATGGCAAAACACTGGGATCACCATCATGTTTAGCCATTACATGTTTAATTAGTCTGGGGGAGCCTACGCCAGACCTTACGGACTTGAAATGCTCCCTAAATCTAACATATAAATATCGGTGTATTTGTATGTAGTTTGCAGTATTTGAGTCTTGGTGTACTGTCACTTTAATTGCACTTACGTTGTTGCTGTCATGTGTATCCGTGGGGAAGGCGTGGGTATTTAACCCACGCAGAACCACGTCATTATGTAATACGAGGCCAGTTGAAGCGTGGAAAGTGTGAAACAGCCTTAGCTTCAGTAAAACACACTCAGGATGTTATTGCCTTGCCTGTGAGCTGATGTACAGCGTATACCTTGAATAAATCGCACTGGTTGGTGAGTTGCCGCTTCCTGCTTCGTTACTTCATTCTATGTCTAAGATGATCTTCATACAGAGCACCACCTGTTAAAGTGCACAAGACGCCACACATGCTAAGACTGCACGCCACAGCCCTCTCCCTTGATTGCGCATACAAAAGGGACAGTGGCAAGCGCTTTACAATTTCTACGTACTGCTATTATATATATACAGCCCAGCATATCATTATTTATATACAGCTCAGCATACCATTATATATACAGCCCAGCATACCATTATAAATAAATAAATATATATATATATATATATATATATATATACAGCCCAGCATACCATTATATATACACAGCTCAGCATACCATTATATATACAGCCCAGCATACCATTATAAAAAATATATATATATATATATATATATATATATATATACAGCCCAGCATACCATTATATATATATATATATATTGTGGACATGTCACTGGTAAAGTGCTCGAGGGGATGTACATCTCACCCAGGTTGATACACAGTGTGAGATGGTGAGTCCAGGAGGCATCTGTGCTCAGCAGTGTTATGCTGCTGAGCTATTATTTATTATTGCCGGGCCTGGACTTACATGGAATGGCAGGTAGGTTTTGGTAGTGGGACTTGCCATTCCCTCCCCCTCGATCCAGTGTGGGTTTTGGGATCAGGTGAGCTCTGATCCCAATCAGCCTGAGAAGGCAAAAGCTGTGCTCAGTGTACAGGTCTCTCTCTCTCAGCCAGGAGTGAACAGCCTGCATGCTGTTTGGTGAGAGCTGGGAAGACAGCCGCTGCTGGGGCCTGTTCACACCCCGCAATACTGATCACTGAAGTGCCAGAGAGGTAACCTGCTGTATTAGTAAGCGCCCAGACGGGCAGGACTTTTTGTTTTGTTTATTCTCACTGCACAGTGTTGCTGTATTTATGTTACTGGACTGTTTATGCTACAAATAAACACCCAAAGCTGTTTTATGAGCCCAAGTTTGCTGCCTGAACTGTGTCCAAACACACCATCCCCCGGGAAGATCCCTACAATTGGTGCTGCGGAGCGGGCAAAACGGTTGCTAGGGGCAACGGTGTGCATCAACTTGGCTACAGCTGCTTATGTCCTGGGTGAAGGCTGCGGCTTCACTCCAAAAACAGTCAAGCAACATGGAGGAGATGATGAAGCAGTTAATGCAAGTGAATATGCAGCAACAACAGGCTCTGACAGACGCTAACCTACGCCATGAGCAAGCATTGGCCGCACAACAACAGGCATTGGCCGCACAACAACAGGCTCAGGCAGCCGCTAAACAGGATCAGGCAGCCGCTAATCTGCGCCATGAACAGACAATGGCTGCACATCAGCAAGCAATGGCTCAACAACAGAGACTTATTGAGCACCTGATAGCAAAGCAAGAGGCGTCTGCAGGTGCTAATCCCCAGCTGGTGGCAGCAGCCGCGCCAGAGACTTTGTCTGTGAGAAGAGCTGTGCAGCGTGCGCTGCAAAAGATGACTGCTGATGACGATGTTGAGGCCTACTTAACTGTCTTTGAGCGTGTGGCTGAGCGAGAAAAGTTACCCTCCACTGAGTGGGCAGAGGTCATTGCTCCCTATTTAACAGGCGAACCTCAAAAGGCCTATTATGACCTCAGTGAGCAAGAGGTCAAGGACTATCCTCGGCTAAGAGCAGAGATACTCGCCCGACTAGGAGTTACTGCTGCTGTCCGTGCCCGGAGGGTCCGCAACTGGAGCTACAGTCTGGACAAGTCAGCGAGGTCCCAGATGTACGACCTGATTCATCTGGCAAGAAAATGGTTGGAGCCAGACACCTCTACTCCTGCCCAGATCCTAGAGAGGGTCGTGATGGATCGCTACCTCCGTGCCCTTCCTGCTGATCTACAACGCTGGGTGGGACAAGGCGACCCTAGGAGTGCCGACGAACTCGTCAGCCTTGTGGAGAGGTTCCAGGCGACCGAGGACTACCTCCGTGATGTTCCTGCAGCACCGTCACCTCCCCGGAGTGCCAGATCTGTGCCATCATCTGGTAAGAGACTTCCATCTATTGGGGGAGTGTGGAGGGGTGCTGATAGAGGGAAGAGCGCTCAGGAGGTGTCTCAGGGGCAAAAGACTGGTGGGGGACCCCGGTGGCTAAGTGGCCCTAAAAAGGACTCCCTGCCAAGGAGACCAGGCCCTGTCCAGTGCTGGAGATGCCACGAGACGGGACATATGTCTGCCCATTGCCCTCTTACCTCTGAGCCCATGGAGTGTGACGCTAGCCGGCGTCAGTCGCTATTTGCGGAGCCGTCTTTTGTTGCAGTCACTGGACTAGAGACTGAACCACAAGTCTGCAACATTACTGTAAATGACTTTCCTGTTAAGGCGTTGCTGGACTCAGGAAGCCTTGTCACCCTGGTGCATGCCAGCCTGGTGACTGGGGACTTTGTGCCAGCAAGACATATGAGTGTGGTATGCATACATGGCGATACAAAGGTTTACCCTATAGTACGGGCTAATGTCGGGACTGAACTAGGTGCTGTACAATATGAAGTGGGTGTGGTTAAAAACCTTATGCATAATGTTATATTGGGGCGTGATTTTCCTTTGTTCTGGGCTCTATGGGGAAAACAACAATCCCCTGAAAGGAGTGAGGAGACCCCTAAGCCTATTGCATTACCCACGGTAAATGATAAAAATGTACAGGAGGAATATGATGCTTTTCCTTTGCAGGTCCTGGCTGGTGAGGAAGAGGCTCCTCCCACTGTGCAAAATGTTCCAGACTTAGAGGTGTCTAGGGATAATTTTGGTACTGCACAATTACAGGACCCCACTCTCAAAAATGCGAGAGAGCAGGTCACTGTTATGAATGGGGTACCTCAGGAACCAGAAGCTGAGAAAAAATTTCCACATTTTTCTATGACTAATGATCTCTACTACAGAGTCACTAAAATTAATGATGAGGTGGTGGAACAGCTTCTGGTGCCTAAGTCGTACCGGCGTCAGGTACTCGACATGGCCCATAATCATGTCCTTGGGGGACACTTGGGGACAGATAAAACACAGGAGAGAGTCCTCCAGAGGTTTTATTGGCCTGCGATTTATGCTGACATAAAAAAATACTGTGAGTCGTGCCCCACATGTCAGCTTAGCGCTCCAGTGTCGCATTTTCGCAGTCCTTTGGTCCCACTCCCCATCATAGAGGTACCTTTTGACCGGATCGCAATGGACTTGGTGGGTCCCATTGTAAAGTCGGCTAGGGGACACCAGTACATTCTAGTGGTGTTGGACTACGCGACCCGCTATCCTGAGGCTGTACCCCTAAGAAACACTACCTCTAAAACAATTGCACGGGAATTGTTTTATATGTTTTCCAGGGTGGGGATCCCCAAGGAAATCTTGACTGACCAAGGTACACCATTTGTGTCAAAGGTGATGAAAGAGCTATGCAAACTGTTTAAAATCTCACACCTACGTACCTCTGTATATCACCCACAGACAGACGGGTTAGTGGAGAGGTTTAATAAAACCCTGAAACATATGTTAAAAAAAGTGGTGGAAAAGGATGGTCGTGATTGGGATCACTTACTACCTTATCTGATGTTTTCTATTAGGGAAGTACCCCAAGCGTCCACAGGGTTCTCTCCCTTCGAATTAGTCTATGGTCGTCACCCTAGGGGTTTATTGGATATAGCGAAAGAGACATGGGAAAGTGAGTCCACCCCATACAAGAGTGTTATAGAGCATGTAGCACAAATGCAGGACCGTATAGCCACTGTAATGCCCCTAGTAAGGGAACACCTCCAGAGGGCGCAAGAGGGCCAAAGCAGAATTTACAATCGTTCTGCAAGAATCAGGACATTTAGCCCAGGTGACCGGGTACTCATACTTGTTCCCACGGTAGAAAGCAAATTCTTAGCAAAGTGGCAGGGTCCCTATGAAATTGTAGAGAAGATCAGTGAGGTCAACTACAAGGTACACCAACCAGGTAGAAGGAAGCCTTTCCAAGTTTATCACATAAACTTGATCAAGCCCTGGAAAGACAGGGAATCCTTGGTGGCGACAAAGCCTGTTGGTCATCTGTCACCACCAATCCCTCCGGTCAGGATTGGTGACACCCTATCAGTATCCCAGAAGCAGGAAGCTAAGGAGTTCCTGCAGAAAAATAAAAACAAGTTTTCTGACCTACCAGGGCGTACGCATCTCATTAGTCATCATATTGAAACTGAGCCTAGAAGCAGAGTAAACCTTAAGCCCTATAGGATACCAGAAGCCCGGAGGGAGGCGGTATCATCCGAGGTAAAACGTATGCTTGACCTAGGAGTCATTGAGGTGTCCCAGAGCGAGTGGTCCAGCCCGATTGTGTTAATCCCAAAGCCCAATGGAACTTGGAGGTTCTGTAATGATTTTAGAAAGTTAAATGAGATCTCCAAGTTCGATGCCTACCCCATGCCCAGGGTAGATGAGTTGATAGAAAGGATGGGTAATGCCAGGTACATAACTACCCTCGATCTCACTAAGGGCTACTGGCAGATCCCACTCACTCCTAAGGCTAGAGAGAAGACTGCATTCTCCACCCCTGATGGGCTCTTCCAATATGTAGTGATGCCATTCGGGTTACATGGAGCCCCTGCCACTTTTCAGAGGTTGATGGACTTGATTCTGCGACCACATCGTGATTACTCCGCTGCCTACCTCGATGATGTGGTCATTTTTAGCACGGATTGGGAAAGTCACCTCTGTAAGGTCCAGGCGGTGTTAGATGCCATAAGTGATGCGGGTTTAACCATCAATGCAGAGAAGTGTGCACTAGCCTTAGAGGAGGCCAAATACTTGGGCTACATTATTGGGAGGGGGTTAGTGAAACCACAACTAAATAAAATCGAGGCAATACAGAATTGGCCTCAACCCCTCACAAAGAAACAGGTCAGAGCTTTCCTGGGTATTACGGGCTATTACCGTAGGTTTGTGCCAAATTTTGCCTCAGTTGCAGCCCCACTAACTGACCTGACAAAGGGTGCGAAGTCCGCAATGGTGACATGGACTCCAGAGGCCGAGAAGGCTTTTCAAAGCCTCAAGTCTGCCCTGTGCCAACAGCCTGTGCTAGTTACCCCTGACTTTAGGCGAGAGTTTTTGGTACAGACAGACGCCTCTAACACAGGGTTAGGTGCCGTCCTCTCACAGGTCGTGAATGGCGAGGAGCACCCGGTGATGTACTTAAGCAGGAAACTATCCCCGGCCGAGAAAAACTACGCCATAGTTGAGCGAGAATGTCTGGCAGTGAAGTGGGCCCTAGAATCCCTGAGGTACTACCTACTAGGCAGGAGGTTTAAGTTAGTGACAGACCATGCCCCCCTAACATGGATGAAAATAAACAAGGAGAAGAATGCAAGGGTGACTAGGTGGTTTCTGTCCCTACAAAACTTTAATTTCACTGTGGAACACCGGCCAGGGAAATTACAGGCAAATGCTGACGCCCTATCAAGGGTACACTGTCTGTGGGGACAATACGCTCAGCCCTCCGGTCTGAAGAAGAGGGGGGGGATATGTGGACATGTCACTGGTAAAGTGCTCGAGGGGATGTACATCTCACCCAGGTTGATACACAGTGTGAGATGGTGAGTCCAGGAGGCATCTGTGCTCAGCAGTGTTATGCTGCTGAGCTATTATTTATTATTGCCGGGCCTGGACTTACATGGAATGGCAGGTAGGTTTTGGTAGTGGGACTTGCCATTCCCTCCCCCTCGATCCAGTGTGGGTTTTGGGATCAGGTGAGCTCTGATCCCAATCAGCCTGAGAAGGCAAAAGCTGTGCTCAGTGTACAGGTCTCTCTCTCTCAGCCAGGAGTGAACAGCCTGCATGCTGTTTGGTGAGAGCTGGGAAGACAGCCGCTGCTGGGGCCTGTTCACACCCCGCAATACTGATCACTGAAGTGCCAGAGAGGTAACCTGCTGTATTAGTAAGCGCCCAGACGGGCAGGACTTTTTGTTTTGTTTATTCTCACTGCACAGTGTTGCTGTATTTATGTTACTGGACTGTTTATGCTACAAATAAACACCCAAAGCTGTTTTATGAGCCCAAGTTTGCTGCCTGAACTGTGTCCAAACACACCATCCCCCGGGAAGATCCCTACAATATATATATATATACAGCCCAGCATACCATTATAAATATATACACAGCCCAGTATACCATTATATATATACAGCCCAGCATACCATTATATATATATATATATATATATATATATATATATCCCAGCATATTAATATATATATATATATATATATATATATATATATATATATATACAGCCCAGCATACCATTATATATAAACAGCCCAGCATACCATTATATATACAGCTCAGCATACCATTATAAATATATATATATATAAATATATACAGCCCAGCATACCATTATAAATATATATATATATATATATATATACAGCCCAGCATACCTCTACATATATATATATATATATATATATATATATATATATATATATATATATATATATATATATATATAGCATAAGGTGGACGCAGCACTCCAGAAATCTTTGTTTGGTTGGTGCCTGCAGTAAATACCCTTGCGGACCGAGGGTATAAGAGTATACAAGCCAGCAAAATTACCGCAGCACTCCGTAGATAAATTTTCAAACCGTGAAGTTTATTGCTTCCACAAGTGCATTTAGCTAAATGCACTTGTGGAAGCAATAAACTTCACGGTTTGAAAATTTATCTACGGAGTGCTGCGGTAATTTTGCTGGCTTATATATATATATATATATATATATATATATATATATATATATATATATATATATATATATATATACATACAGCCCAGCATACCATTATATATATACAGTCCAGGATACCATTATATATATATATATATATACAGTATATATACAGCATACCATTATATATATATGCAGCCCAGCATATATATATATATATACACACACACACAGCCCAGCATACCTTTTTATATATACAGCCCATTATATTATACATACCATTATATATATATATATATATATATATATATATATATATATATATATACACACAGTCCAGGATACCATTATATATACAGTCCAGCATACCATTATTCATATATACACTACCGTTCAAAATTTGGGGTCACATTGAAATGTCCTTATTTTTGAAGGAAAAGCACTGTACCTTTCAATGAAGATAACTTTAAACTAGTCCTAACTTTAAACAAATACACTCTATACATTGCTAATGTGGTAAATGACTATTCTAGCTGCAAATGTCTGGATTTTTGTGGAATATCTACATAGGTGTATAGAGGCCCATTTCCAGCAACTATCACTCCAGTGTTCTAATGGTACAATGTGTTTGCTCATTAGCTCAGAAGGCTAATTGATGATTAGAAAACCCTTGTGCAATCATGTTCACACATCTGAAAACAGTCTAGCTCATTACAGAAGCTACAAAACTGACCTTCCTTTGAGCAGATTGTGTTTCTGGAGCATCACATTTGTGGGGTCAATTAAACACTCAAAATGGCCAGAAAAAGAGAACTTTCATCTGAAACTCGACAGTCTATTCTTGTTCTTAGAAACGAAGGCTATTCCATGCGAGAAATTGCTAAGAAATTGAAGATTTCCTACAACGGTGTGTACTACTCCCTTCAGAGGACAGCACAAACAGGCTCTAACCAGAGTAGAAAAAGAAGTGGGAGGCTGCGTTGCACAACTAAGCAAGAAGATAAGCACATTAGAATCTCTAGTTTGAGAAACAGACGCCTCACAGGTCCCCAACTGGCATCTTCATTAAATAGTACCCGCAAAACACCAGTGTCAACATCTACAGGGAAGAGGCGGCTGCGGGATTTTGGGCTTCAGGGCATATGGCAAAGAAAAAGCCATATCTGAGACTGGCCAATAAAAGAAAAAGATTAAGATGGGCAAAAGAACACAGACATTGGACAGAGGAAGACTGGAAAAAAGTGTTGTGGACGGATGAATCCAAGTTTGAGGTGTTTGGATCACAAAGAAGAACGTTTGTGAGATGCAGAACAAATGAAAAGATGCTGGAAGAATGCCTGACGCCATCTGTTAAGCATGGTGGAGGTAATGTGATGGTCTGGGGTTGGTGCTGGTAAGGTGGGAGATTTGTACAGGGTAAAAGGGATTCTGAATAAGGAAGGCTATCACTCTGCACCGCCATGCCATACCCAGTGGACAGCGCTTGATTGGAGCCAATTTCATCCTACAACAGGACAATGACCCTAAACACACCTCCAAATTGTGCAAAAACTATTTACAGCAGAAGCAGCAGCTGGTATTCTATCGGTAATGGAGTGGCCAGCGCAGTCACCAGATCTGAACCCCATTGAGCTGTTGTGGGAGCAGCTTGACCGTATGGTACACCAGAAGTGCCCATCCAACCAATCCAACTTGTGGGAGCTGCTTCTAGAAGCGTGGGGTGCAATTTCTCCAGCTTACCTCAACAGATTAATAGCTAGAATGCCAAAGGTGTGCAATGCTGGAATTGCTGCAAAAGGAGGATTCTTTGACCAAAGCAAAGTGTGATGTAAAAACAATGTTATTTCAAATACAAATCATTATTTCTAACCTTGTCAATGTCTTGACTCTATTTTCTATTCATTTCACAACGTATGGTGGTGAAGAAGTGTGACTTTTCATGGAAAACACAAAATTGTTTGGGTGACCCCAAACTTTTGAACGGTAGTGTATATATATATATATATATATATATATATATATATATATATATACACAGCCCAGCATATCATTATATATATTTACAGTCCAGGAGGAGAAAGGAGCAGTTGCACATCCCACCTAGGCCTATTTTAAAAACCAATGCCAGGATGTTGGCATACAATTCGATCAAACCATATTGCCCCGTGCACCACGCGCAGGTCCCCTGGCCCACACGGGTCCCCACTCCAACTCCACTTCGCGTCGGCCAGCAACCACCAACCCCGCAGAGCGTGCACATGCAGGGAAGGGAGGCCATTGAATGGCCCTGCAACCCCAATGCCACAGGACCAAAACCAAAATGCCCCACCAAAACCCAACTGGCACCACTGGCGGGGAAGGCTGCCCCCAAACAACACAAGTATGAACATGGTATTGCACTCACCACTACTGCTGCAGACAGAATGGGAAAAACATAAGGCACTGACACGCGAGCACAGGTATATCCTGCCAATTTGGGTCATTTGGGTCTCATGAAGGGGAGTGCCAGCTGCTCAGAAAAGGGAGAACTATAAAATACGACATGGCGAGAAAGGAGCGGTTTTGCAGGGTTGGCGGTCCCTGACCGACACGGTGTGGAGATACCGTAGGGACCCGTGTGAACCAGGGGACCTGCACGTGGTACACGGGGCAATATGGTTTGATCAAATTATATACCAACATCCTGGCGTTGGTTTTTAAAATAGGCCTAGCAGCATTAGTATCAGCCATAGGTGTGATGTGCAGCCGCTCCTTTCTTATCTAGCAAAGCAAAATCATTGCGGTATGTAGTGGTTAAGTTAGTGGCACATGCGGTATGAAGTGGTTGTTTTAGTGGCACATGTGGTATGTAGTGGTATGTTAGTGGCACATATGGTATGTACTTAGTATGTTAGTGGCACATGCGATATGTAGTGGGAATGTTAGTGGCACATGTGGTATGTAGTGGGTATGTTAGTGGCGCATGCGGTATGTAGTTAATATGGTAGTGGCACATGTGGTATGTAGGGGGTATGTTAGTGGCACATATATAAATTGGCACATGTGGTATGTAGTTGGTATGTTAGTGGCACATGTGGTAGGTAGTGAGTATGTTAGTGGCACAAGTGGTATGTAGTAGGTATGTTAGTGGTAAATGTGGTATATAGGGGGTATGTTAGTGGCAGATGTGGTAAGTAGTGAGTAAGTAGTGAGTAATATGTTGGGAATGTTAGTGGCACATGTGGTATGTAGTGGGTATGTTAGTGGCGCATGCGGTATGTAGTTAATATGGTAGTGGCACATGTGGTATGTAGGGGGTATGTTAGTGGCACATATATAAATTGGCACATGTGGTATGTAGTTGGTATGTTAGTGGCACATGTGGTAGGTAGTGAGTATGTTAGTGGCACAAGTGGTATGTAGTAGGTATGTTAGTGGTAAATGTGGTATATAGGGGGTATGTTAGTGGCAGATGTGGTAAGTAGTGAGTAAGTAGTGAGTAATATGTTGGGAATGTTAGTGGCACATGTGGTATGTAGTGGGTATGTAAGTGGCACATATGGTATGTAGTTAGTATGTTAGTGGCACATGCGATATGTAGTGGGAATGTTAGTGGCACATGTGGTATGTAGTGGGTATGTTAGTGGCACATGTGGTGAGTAGTGAGTATGTTAGTGGCACATGTGGTATGTAGTAGGTATGTTAGTGGCACATGTTGTATGTAGGGGGTATGTTAGTGGCACATGCGGTATGTAGTTAATATGTTAGTGGCACATGTGGTATATAGTGGGTATGTTAGTGGCACATATATAAAGTGGCACATGTGGTATGTAGTTGGTATGTTAGTGGCACATGTGGTATGTAGTTGGTATGTTAGTGGCACATGTGGTATGTAGTGGGTATGTTAGTGACACATGTGGTGAGTAGTGAGTATGTTAGTGGCACATGTGGTATGAAGTAGGTATGTTAGTGACACATGTGGTATGCAGGGGGTATGTTAGTGGCACATGTGGTATATAGTGGGTATGTTAGTGGCACATGTGGTATGCAGGGGGTATGTTAGTGGCACATGCGGTATGTAGTTAATATGTTAGTGGCACATGTGGTATATAGTGGGTATGTTAGTGGCACATATATAAAGTGGCACATGTGGTATGTAGTTGGTATGTTAGTGGCACACATGGTAGGTAGGGGGTATGTAAGTGGCACACGTGGTATGTAGAGGGTATGTTAGTGACACATGTGGTATGTAGTTAGTATGTTAGTGGCACATGCTTTATGTAATTAATATGTTAGTGGCACATGTGGTATATAGTGGGTATGTTAGTGGCACATGCGGTATGTAGTTAATATGTTAGTGGCACATGTGGTATGCAAAACAGGAGTCCGTGGAGCCTCGGTTGCGAGTCTCAAAACACGGGATAGCCAGATATCTCTAGCCTGTTGCCACGGGGTGCCTCCATGATAGGGAGAGCACCACACCACCCTGATAAATAACCCTCTCAGTCCCACTCGGTTGCGAGTATTGGAACATAAATAGGGAAACACCAGGGTGGCCCCTTTTGTCAATGTCTAACTCAAGGTGTGAGTATTGCAATCATGACAAGGGCTTGCCAAGGCAGGCTTCCATCCACAAACAGCCGTTTTGGGTTTTTGCCCCTCGTCAGTGTGGAGCAGGATTCTGGCTAGTTGGGGCAATGAAAAATCAACCAACAAAACACAGTAATCACTGAACTCAAGGAGAACAGTGAAAAAAAATTCCAATGAATTACTCAATCAAGAGTCTTCACTGATGCCCCAAAAAATGTAAATATGCAAAACAGGAGTCCGTGGAGCCTCGGTTGCGAGTCTCAAAACATGGGATAGCCAGATATCTCTAGCCTGTTGCCACGGGGTGCCTCCATGATAGGGAGAGCACCACACCACCCTGATAAATAACCCCCTCAGTCCCACTCGGTTGCGAGTATTGGAACATAAATAGGGAAACACCAGGGTGGCCCCTTTTGTCAATGTCTAACTCAAGGTGCGAGTATTGCAATCATGACAAGGGCTTGCCAAGGCAGGCTTCAATCCACAGACAGCCGTTTTGAGGCTCCACGGACTCCTGTTTTGCATATTTAAATTTTTTGGGGCATCAGTGGAGACTCTTGATTTAGTACTTCATTGGAATTTTTTTCACTGTTCTCCTTGAGTTCAGTGATAACTGTGTTTTGTTGTGCACATGTGGTATGTAGTATGTATGTTAGTGGCACATGTGGTATGTAGTGGGTATGTTAGTGGCACACGTGGTAGGTAGGGGGGGTATGTTAGTGACACACGTGGTATGTAGAGGGTATGTTAGTGGCACATGAAGTATGTAGTGGGTATATTAGTGGCACATGTGGTATGTAGTGGGTATGTTAGTGGCACATGTGGTATGTAGTGGGTATGTTAGTGGCACATGTGGTATGTAGTGGGTACATCATTGGCCCAATCACTGGCTGAGTCGTGACAGCATCGGCTGATTGGCTGAGTGGGCTGTTAGTGCTGAGATGAGCTTGTCTCACAAGTGGCGCTGGCAGAGGTTAGTGGAAGAACCAAGATGTTTACTATGTTTTATATAACAACAGCATAGTATCAAAAAAATGTAAGTGCCAGATGACCCCTTTAAATATGTCCAAAGTAAACCAGACAGCAAGCCGGCCTCTGTGCTCTCCAATGCAAGGGCTAAATTTCAGTCCGAGTCCAGCCCTGGTCTGGGCATACAGCTGTACACTGTGTATTCCTATAGAAGCAGCAGGCTGGTTTAGCTGTTCCCCTTTATGTGCAGGTAGAGGTCCCATCACTTGTGATTTATCTGTGCAGAATTATACAGTGCTCTCATAGAACTTTCACAAGGCTTCTGATAGAACATTAGAGGGGTGAGATAGCATTGAGGAGCCCTGATGGATGTTATACTATTTGATTTATTGGAACACGCCACAACTATGGAAACACAATGAGGACAATGAATCAGCTAAAGAATACATACAGTCTGATTTGTATATAATGTGTGTGGCGTCCCTGTGTACAGTTGGCAGAGAGTCATGGAATGGTTAAACAATGTTAAATCTAAAAATTCATGTTAGTATATGAATGTAAGAAAAAGTAAGTGAACCCCTTGTCATTATCTGTAATTCTGCATCGATTGCTCTCTAAGTCCCATTTATACACAAACACAACCTAAACTAATAACACAAAGCAGCTGTAAAGTTCATGCCTTTTATTGAGCATGTTGAGTAAACATCCACAGTGCAGGAGGAAAATGCAAAGGAATACGCTGTAAATTCGCCTTTAGCAGCAATTTTTACCATTCTTCACAGTAAGGATGACTTTGTGGTGTTGGTGCAGTGTTCTCCTATTTGATGTTCTAACCTCTTGGCAAAGACAACACAGAGGTTCACTTACTTTTCCCCCCCCCCTACATTGTTCATGGTTACTCAATGTCTCTAACTATTTGTGTGTTATAGATTGTGTTTGTATATCATTGTGACATCGATAATATAAAGAACCTTGTTTCTTTCCTTTTTGCTACTCTAATAGATCATTTGTAGTGTTGAGTGAGCACTAAAACGCTCAAGTGCTTGACTCGAGCCAATGAAGTGGAGAGTTGAACCAAGTCAATGGGAGATTCGAGCATTTAACCATGTGCCCCTTATTTGGCAGAGGGGAGGGTGTCTGGTTCACCAAAAACCTCAGAAGGTTACAGTCTGGCCCCCAGGGGGTTAAGTGGAGATGCATAGCGTCTCCACCTAATCCCCTGGAGGCAAGATTGTACTGTTTTAGATTGGGGGTTATACTTACCATCATGGGTTCCTTACACGCACCATTTTCTTTTATCTTCATCGTAAATTTACCCTTAAGGTGGGACACTGCTACTGTTGATTGAGCTTAGCCAATCAGCGGCTGCAGCTTTGTCTTACCTTGACTGTTAATTGTAGATCAAGGAGAAGACACCACATGGATGGTAAGTATAATTTATCCCCTCCCTCCATGATGGGTAAAGGCTGTGAAAATGCATTATGCATTACCACAACCTTAAAGCCTGTTGATTGGCTGCCCAGCTGCCTATCAACAAGCTTTTTTTTTTTTTAACTAATTGCCTGAGCACCATTAGGTGCTTGCTTGAGCATCAAGCAGTGAGGAGCAACCTGATGCTCGATAGAGCACTATGCCGGCCTGTAGAGAGTAGCCTATGAGAATGAATAGTAAATCGGGGAGCTGATGCCTCTCTACACCACCATAGTGTTCAGCTTTATCAAGTCAAAAGACCTCATATTGAATTGGAATTTGACTCACTACATGTTCTAGTATGAATGAACCTATAGAAAACTGAAGGATTGTCACCTATCGACCCTTCACTGAAATTCTACTGTCTATATATTTTTTCATGATAGGGTAATGTTATATACTTATTTATCCTGACCTATTCGGAAACTGTGAAACTGACCTGCCAGGTATTGTACATTGAGGTGTTGGCATGCTGGACAATGTTCTCGTAGCCCATGGGACAGGACAATCTTGCACAATCTTGCCAATTTCTTGCAGCCCTTCTCCTATAATACCCTCTCCGTCCCACTCTCATCCAGACAATATTAATTGTACACATATTGGCATGTTTGACATTTTGTACAGACAAGACCCAGAATGAAGAATGTGCATCGGGAGATAAAGCCCGGGCTTCACCTCTGGGGTTCCAGTGACTCAGCTAGGCTAACTCAATTAACAAATGTCATCTATCTAGGTGGTGTCATCTGGGGAGGTTCTTCATATCCTCCATTCATGGGTCCAGCCACTCCGATCGGAGACCTTCTTCTAGGTAATGAACATTTGGTGAAAGGTGTCAGGTCTTAGATTGCGAGTGGTATAGGAAACAGAGGAAAGGGAAAGATGATTTATTATTGGAAACAAATAGTAATAAGATTTGAGTGACACGGAGCACAGATGATATTGGCATATGTGACTCATGGCCACCAGTGTTGTAGAGACCAGGTCAGTTGTTGGGTTGGGGTCAGTGAGAAGCTGGTGTGGGGGAGGTGCTAGACTGATAAACCTGACACCAGACCTTCCTTCTTCACTTATAAATGCTGCTCGGTGAGGCTTGGTTACTAGAAGAGCCAGGATTCCAGTGCAGCACAGGGACAGCTGTCTGCTTCAGCACCTTGGACAGCTCCTGTCCAGCTTCAGCACCATAGACAGCTCCAGTCCAGCTTCAGCACCATAGACAGTTCCTGTCCAGCTTCAGCACCATAGACAGCTCCTGTCCAGCTTCAGCACCATAGACAGCTCCTGTCCAGCTTCAGCACCATAGACAGCTTCAGCACCCAGGACAGCTCCAGTCTCAGTCTCAGCACCCAGGACAATCTCAGCTTCTTCAGGGACATCTCCCTCATTATAAAAAGCAATGGAAGGAGCCCTGATCTTCTGGAGATACCGCACCCTCTTCTCCCTCATCCTCTGCACTCTGATCCTCTTCAAAGTCCATTCCCAGGCAGCTCCATCCCAGCAGCAGCAGCACCAGGACACAGCTCCTCTCTCCAAAGTATACACCAGGGGCAGCCACTGGGCTGTAGGTAAGCTCTCTAACCTCTCATCACTTACTATAGCCTACATTCTAGAGCACAAACTCCAGCAATGCTCTGAGATTAGACAGCTTATCCATGGAGCAGGGCAGAGCAGGTTAACTAACTAGTAGTATATGTGAGGTTGTGGTATCAAACTTCAAGTGTTAATCTACAAAAGCTGGAGAGCCAGAGGTTTCGCATACAGCAATGTTCCAGATAGTTATAGTTTACTACTACATTGTTTGCATTGAAAAATAATTCTGCTAAACTTCATGTCCAGTGTTATAGAGACTCACCTCATCTGTCTAAGGTAGATTAAAAATGTTTTTCCACATAGGTACACATCATAATATAAGGACATGTCAAAGGACAGTGGTCTGCACCCTTTACAGCTGATATTATACTATATACTCATAATATTTCATGGCAGATGCCAGCTGGCAAATCAACAAGCTGCTGATCAGTGCAGAAGAGGTAGAAGATCAGTGCAGAAGAGGTAGAAGATCAGTGCAGAACAGGGAGAAGATCAGGGCAGAAGAGGTAGAACATCAGTGCAGAGGAGGTAGTAGATCAATGTAGAACAGGGAGAAGATCAGCACAGAACAGGAAGAAGATCAGTGCAGAATAGCACAGGGGCTCAGTGGTTAGCATTGTAACCTTGCAGCGCTGGAGTCCTGGGTTCAAATCCCACCAAGGACAACATCTGCAAAGAGTTTGTATGTTCTTTCCGTGTTTGCGTGGGTTTGCTCTGGGTACTATGGTTTCCTCCCACACCCAAAACATACAGATAGGTGAACTTAGATTGTGATCCCTATTGGGGACAGGGAGCAATAATTGGTGAAACTCTGTGAAGTGCTGCAGAATCTGTGTGCGCTATACAAATAAAAGCACTATTATTATTATTATTATTATTATTATTATTATTATTATTATTATTATTGTTATAGAAGATGAGTGGAGAAGAGGTAGGAAACCAGTGGAGAACAGGTAGGAGAGCAGGTAGATTACTTCAGCATGGGTAGCAGATGAGTGCAGAACAGGGATAAGATCAGTGCAGAACAGGTAGCAGAGCGGTGCAGGAGAGTTAGAAGATCAGTGGAGAACAGGTAGATGACTGCAGCATGGGTGGCAGAACAGTGCAGAACAGGTAGCAGAGCGGTGCAAGAGTTAAAAGATCAGTGGGAAATAAGTGGCAGAGCAGTGTTCAAAAGTTAGAACATCATTGCAGAACTGGGAGAAGACCAGTGCAGAACTGGGAGAAGACCAGTGCAGAACAGGTAGAAGACCAGTGCAGAACAGGTAGCAGAGAGGAGCATGAGTTACAAGATCATTGCAGAACAGGAAAAGGATCAGTGCAGAACAGGTAGCAGAGCTGTGTAGGAGTTAGAAGATCAGTGGGAAATAAGTAGCAGAGCGGAGCACAAGAGTTAGAACATCATTGCAGAACAGGTAAAAGATCAGTGTAGAAGAGATAAGATCAGTGCAGAAGAGATAAGATCAGTGCAGAAGAGATAAGATCAGTGCAGAACAGGGAGAAGACCAGTGCAGAACTGGAAGACCAGTGCAGAACAGGGAGAAGACCATTGCAGAACAGGGAGAAGACCATTGCAGAACAGGGAGAAGACCAGTGCAGAACAGGGAAAGGATCAGTGCAGGACAGATAGCAGAGCGGTGCAGGAGTTAGAGAATCATTGTATTACGGGTAGAAGATCAGTAGACAACAAGTAGATGACTGCAGCATGGGTAACAGAGCAGTCCAGAGAAGATAGAGAGCCGGGACCGCACAGGTAGCAGGGCAGAGCAGGTAGCAGGGCATAGGGTGTGGTGGAGTCTTTCCCTGCGCTGATACTTCTCATTATAAAGGAATTACCATCAGGAATCCTATACAGGAGAGCACAGCTGTAACCCATACAGTCACAGACACCTCCTGTACACCCAACATAGCTGCAGGTTTAATAAATAGCAACAAATGACTTAATGAAGATTATTATTATTATTAATAATGTTATTTAATCTCCAATAGATTATTTAATTTAATGCACCACAGTGCAGTCTTTTGTACATGCAAAATATGTTAGATAGATAGATAGATAGATAGATAGATAGATAGATAGATAGGAGATAGATAGATAGATAGATAGATAGATAGATAGATAGATAGGAGATAGATAGATAGATATGAGATAGATAGATAGATAGATAGATAGGAGATAGATAGATAGATATGAGATAGATAGATAGATAGATAGATAGATAGATAGATAGATAGATAGATAGATAGGAGATAGATAGATAGATAGATAGATAGGAGATAGATAGGAGATAGATAGGAGATAGATAGATAGATATGAGATAGATAGATAGATAGATAGATAGATAGGAGATAGATAGATAGATAGATAGATAGATAGGAGATAGATAGATAGATAGATAGATAGATAGATAGATAGATAGATAGATAGGAGATAGATAGATAGATAGATAGATAGATACATAGATAGATAATAGATAGATAGATAGATAGATAGGAGATAGATAGATAGATAGATAGATAGATAGGAGATAGATAGATAGATAGATAGATAGGAGATAGATAGATAGATAGATAGATAGATAGATAGATAGATAGATAGATAGATAGATAGGAGATAGATAGATAGATAGATAGATACATAGATAGATAATAGATAGGAGATAGATAGATAGATAGATAGATAGATAGATAGATAGATAGATAGATAGGAGATAGATAGATAGATAGATAGATAGATAGGAGATAGATAGATAGATAGATAGATATATAGGAGATAGATAGATAGATAGATAGATAGATAGATAGGAGATAGATAGATAGATAGATAGATAGGAGATAGATAGATAGATAGATAGGAGATAGATAGATAGATAGATAGATAGATAGATAGATAGATAGGAGATAGATAGATAGATAGATAGAAAGATAGATAGATAGATAGGAGATTGTTCTAGCTGCCTAGTAATGATGCTGTCCTGTATAGTCTATAATATAATCTAATAATTTAATATTCGGGATAGAGAAAACGAAACCTTTTTGCAGAATAATCGTCCCCTTCCTGATCCCCAGCGGAATATGCAGACTCCATAGGGATACAATATATTCTCTGGTTTGCACTTACTGTACTAGTGTTCTAGGTGCGCTTTATGTCTCCAGTCTGTCTGGAAAGAGATGTGTATAAGGTGGAGATGTGTAAGAGATGTGTATGAGGATGGAGAGGAGGACCCGGAATAATAGCACACAGCCTAATAATATCACACAGGAGATTGTTTGATTTGATATAAATTAAGTTAGTTTAGGGAATTCAAATGATTCTTATATATTTTTTTTTTATATATGGAGTAATTGGACTAATACACACTGCTCTAGTTATATACCTATGGAGTGATGGGACTGATATACACTGCTCTAGTTATATACCTATGGGGTGATGGGATTGATAGACACTGCTCTAGTTATATACCTATGGGGTGATGGGACTGATAGATACTGCTCTAGTTATATACCTATGGGGTGATGGGACTGATAGACACTGCTCTAGTTATATACCTATGGGGTGATGGGACTGATAGACACTGCTCTAGTTATATACCTATGGAGTGATGGGACTGATATACACTGCTCTAGTTATATACCTATGGGGTGATGGGATTGATAGACACTGCTCTAGTTATATACCTATGGGGTGATGGGACTGATAGATACTGCTCTAGTTATATACCTATGGGGTGATGGGACTGATAGACACTGCTCTAGTTATATACCTATGGGGTGATGGGACTGATATACACTGCTCTAGTTATATACCTATGGAGTGATGGGACTGATAGACACTGCTCTAGTTATATACCTATGGGGTGATGGGATCATACACACTGCTCTAGTTATATACCTATGGGGTGATGGGACTGATAGACACTGCTCTAGTTATATACCTATGGGGTGATGGGACTGATAGACACTGCTCTAGTTATATACCTATGGGGTGATGGGACTGATATACACTGCTCTAGTTATATACCTATGGGGTGATGGGACTGATAGACACTGCTCTAGTTATATACCTATGGAGTGATGGGACTGATAGACACTGCTCTAGTTATATACCTATGGAGTGATGGGACTGATAGACACTGCTCTAGTTATATACCTATGGGGTGATGGGACTGATAGACACTGCTCTAGTTATATACCTATGGAGTGATGGGACTGATATACACTGCTCTAGTTATATACCTATGGGGTGATGGGACTGATAGACACTGCTCTAGTTATATACCTATGGGGTGATGGCACTGATATACACTGCTCTAGTTATATACTTATGGGGTGATGGGACTGATAGACACTGCTCTAGTTATATACCTATGGGGTGATGGGACTGATAGACACTGCTCTAGTTATATACCTATGGGGTGATGGGACTGATAGACACTGCTCTAGTTATATACCTATGGGGTGATGGGACTGATAGACACTGCTCTAGTTATATACCTATGGGGTGATGGGACTGATAGACACTGCTCTAGTTATATACCTATGGGGTGATGGGACTGATAGACACTGCTCTAGTTATATACCTATGGGGTGATGGGACTGATAGACACTGCTCTACTTATATACCTATGGGGTGATGGGACTGATAGACACTGCTCTAGTTATATACCTATGGGGTGATGGGACTGATAGACACTGCTCTAGTTATATACCTATGGGGTGATGGGACTGATAGATACTGCTCTAGTTATATACCTATGGGGTGATGGGACTGATAGACACTGCTCTAGTTATATACCTATGGGGTGATGGGACTGATAGACACTGCTCTAGTTATATACCTATGGAGTGATGGGACTGATAGACACTGCTCTAGTTATATACCTATGGGGTGATGGGACTGATAGACACTGCTCTAGTTATATACCTATGGAGTGATGGGACTGATAGACACTGCTCTAGTTATATACCTATGGGGTGATGGGACTAATAGACACTGCTCTAGTTATATACCTATGGGGTGATGGGACTGATAGACACTGCTCTAGTTATATACCTATGGGGTGATGGGACTGATAGACACTGCTCTAGTTATATACCTATGGGGTGATGGGACTCTAGTTAAATGAATGTATTTACAAATATAGTGATATTTGATCATATATTTATAAATATATAGTGTCAGATAATGAGATGTATGATGCTGCTCATAGCAGTTCTGCTCAGTCACAATCCCCAGATTCACCAGTAGATGCCGCTCTTATACTCTTATAGCTAAAAATCTGAAGACAGAAAACAACTAGATATATAGTATGTAGCTATACAACTAATAATGTACAGAGTCTGTCCCATAGCTAGATAGAAGATAGATAATAATAGACACATAATAGATAGACTATATAAACATATCTCCTATCTATCTATCTATCTATCTATCTATCTATCTATCTATCTATCTATCTATCTCCTATCTATCTATCTATCTATCTATCTATCTCCTATCTATCTATCTATCTATCTATCTATCTATCTATCTATCTATCTATCTCCTATCTATCTATCTATCTATCTATCTATCTATCTATCTATCTATCTATCTAATCTCCTATCTATTTATTATCTAAATTGGGTTGCCAACAGATCGCTGTGATCACAGGCTCTATATAGGTGCGAAGCTACTTCCACGGCACTCCAGTTGTGTGAAATATATTTCATGCGACAAAGTGGTGCAGCACAGCAAACTAGTGAAGCGACATTTCGATGGCCTACTCCATCATTTTCAAGCTTGCGAAAATTCGAACGCTAATCATTCCGTGTAAACGCACCATTACACAGACAAATTATCTTACAGATTTTTTAATGGATTTGAGAAGAGGAGAAATCTCAGTCTTTCCTTTATGACCTGTTCTCTGTTCATAGTCTGTTCCTGGGGTTGGCTTAAAAAATCTGTCAGATAAATCTGTCTGTGTAAAGGGATTCTAACCAAACGTGTTTTAGCTATAGAAGTATATGGCTCTCCTTAAGAGCTATTACTGTGATGATTTTTTTTGTTTTGTTTTTTTTTTTGTTTTTGGGATGGGGTTATTGTGTCAAACACATGGTATGCTGGGTAGCCCCAGTTTCTTTCCATAATGACCCTGTAGGATCCATATAGGTCAGGTCAATGGCCATCTCTTGGCTCCTGGTGTTCACCAGTGGCGCCGCAATGATGAGGCGACCTGAGTCGTCTGCCTCAGGCGGCGCCACCAGCTGTTATCATGGGGGCGGCATTCAGTGGCGTAGCTACCACGGTCGCAGCGGTCGCCGCGACCGGGCCGCTACTGTACTGCCACTGTACTGCTCCCATCCCACTCCCTCTTGTGACCGCAAGCAATGTTTTGCCTGCGATCACAAGAGGCGGCTGGGACGGCCCCCGGCTGACTTGCGGGGCTGGGAGCATCTTGAGGGCAAAAAAACAGGTCCCGCGAAGCTCCGCCCCCTCCACTGGAAGTCCCGCCCCCAGCCGCGGTAAGCCCGCCAGCGCGCGTGACAGGAAGACTAGAGGAACCATTCAGGTGAGTAAAGATTTTTTTGTTTTAAAGGGACATGATGGGGGGTGTAGTGGTATGGTGGTGGAACAAGAGGATGATGGGGGGTATAGTGGTATGATGATGGAACAAGAGGATGATGGGGGCTGTAGTGGTATGATGGAACAAGAGATTGATGGGGGTGTAGTGGTATGATGATGGAACAAGAGGATGATGGGGGCTGTAGTGGTATGATGATGGTGGAACAAGAGGATGATGGGGGGTATAGTGGTATGGTGGTGGAACAAGAGGATGATGGGGGGTATAGTGGTATGGTGGTGGAACAAGAGGATGATGGGGGGTATAGTGGTATGATGATGGAACAAGAGGATGATGGGGGGTGTAGTGGTATGATGGAACAAGAGGATGATGGGGGTGTAGTGGTATGATGATGATGATGATGGAACAAGAGGATGATGGGGGGTGTAGTGGTATGATGATGATGGAACAAGAGGATGATGGGGGGTGTAGTGGTATGATGATGATGGAACAAGAGGATGATGGGGGGTGTAGTGGTATGATGATGATGATGGAACAAGAGGATGATGGGGGGTGTAGTGGTATGATGGAACAAGAGGATGATGGGGGGTGTAGTGGTATGATGATGATGATGATGGAACAAGAGGATGATGGGGGTATAGTGGTATGATGATGGAACAAGAGGATGATGGGGGTGTAGTGGTATGATGGAACAAGAGGATGATGGGGGGTGTAGTGGTATGATGAAGGAACAAGAGGATGATGCGGGGTGTAGTGGTATGATGATGGAACAAGAGGATGATGGGGGTG
Source organism: Dendropsophus ebraccatus (assembly GCF_027789765.1). Taxonomy (NCBI): domain Eukaryota; kingdom Metazoa; phylum Chordata; class Amphibia; order Anura; family Hylidae; genus Dendropsophus; species Dendropsophus ebraccatus. The sequence continues at coordinate 176,016,032 of NC_091456.1, forward strand.
TAGTGGTATGATGATGAGGGGTGTAGTGGTATGATGATGGAACAAGAGGATGATGGGGGGTGTAGTGGTATGATGATGGAACAAGAGGATGATGGGGGTGTAGTGGTATGATGATGAGGGGTGTAGTGGTATGATGATGGAACAAGAGGATGATGGGGGTGTAGTGGTATGATGGAACAAGAGGATGATGGGGGTGTAGTGGTATGATGATGATGGAACAAGAGGATGATGGGGGTGTAGTGGTATGATGATGATGGAACAAGAGGATGATGGGGGTGTAGTGGTATGATGATGAGGGTGTAGTGGTATGATGATTAAGGAACAAGAGGATGATGGGGGTGTAGTGGTATGATGATGAGGGTGTAGTGGTATGATGATGGAACAAGAGGATGATGGGGGTTGTAGTGGTATGATGATGAGGGTGTAGTGGTATGATGATTAAGGAACAAGAGGATGATAAAGGGTGTAGTGGTATGATGATTAAGGAACAAGAGGATGATGAAGGGTGTAGTGGTATGATGATGAAAGGGCAGGAGGATGAAGGGGGTAGTAGTATGATGATGGAGGGGCAGGAGGATGAAAGGGGTAGTAGTATGGTGATAAAGGGGCAGGAGGAGGGGACAACATGGGGGGCATCTGTAAGGGGGACAACACAGGGGGCCATCTATAAGGGGGAAACATTGGGGGCCATCTATAAGGTGGACTACATGGGGGGTGTATACAATAGGGCATGCACAGAGGGGGGCATGTACTTTAAGGCGGGTCACATAGTGTCAGGGCTACCTACTAAATGAGGGTGTAAAGGGGACAGTACAGATGTGCAGTTTTTAGAGAGATGATGGTGTCAGTGTGAGGAGCCTAATATGTCTGTCTGGCAGATTCTGTGGATTCGTGGCCCAGAGAAGTTCTCAAAATCGCCCACAACAGATGGAGAAGATGAAAAGGGATGAACTCCGATCAGAGAAGACGTCCCCAGTGAGTCACTTGATATAACTGCACTGTAATGTATATGGTGTATAGATCCTGTGTACAGTGCGTCCACCTCTATATGACTGTATGAAGTGATATTGGTCTATGTACAGAGGATTATATTCAGTAGCAGCGGTGGTGTTAGTCACTATGAGGTGGTATTATTTGTTACTTGTTATCTGGTACTGTGTTTTATTGGATTTAGTATACTGGATTTGGTCAGTAACAATATGGTGGTGATGGTTGTGGTGTGGCGGTAATATTTCCCCTTGTGTACTGGTAATATTGGCAATATTGGTCTCAGTAAACAGGATTTGTTTGGTAACAGTATGGCGGTGATAATATTTCCTGTATACTGGTATTATTGGTAATATCAGTCTTGAGATATATATATATATATATACCAATAGCATCGAGAAAGGGGGGGCCCAAGTTGACCTCTTGCACCAGGGCCCAAGAGACATTAGCTACGCCCCTAGGGGCGGCATTCAGTGGCAGATTATAATATGGGCGGTTCGGGCGGCCGCCCACATTATAATCCGCCACTGATTGTACCATGTACCAGAGACCCCCGCGCCCGGACAGCATCTGTAATTAGATGCTGGGAGCGGGAGAGACTGTATTCATAAGCGCCGCGGTGTAATGAATCAGCCACGCGGTGCTGTTACTACAGCGCGGCGCTTATGAATACAGTCTCCCCCGCTCCCAGCATCTAATTACAGATGCTGTCCGGGCGCGGGGGTCTCCGGTAGCGGCATTCCACGGAACGTGGGAATGCAGCCTTTAGTCCCCCGGCTGATGTGTGGCTGCCGGAGGTGTCCCATCCTGTCTCCGGCAGCGAGCGCATCAGAGAGCTCCCTGTGCACTGGAAGTCACAGCCACAGGCGCACGGGGAGCTCTCTGATGCGCGCGCTGCCGGGGACAGGACGGGACACCCCGGGCAGCCGCACATCAGCCGGGACCAGACCAGAGAGGCTCGATGGGGGAACGGATGGCAGGTGAGTTGTGTGCTGTTTTTTGTTTTTGTTTTATCTGCTGTGCAGGGGGGGACCATATATAAGGGAGAGGGAAGAGGGGGACCATCTATAAGGGAGGGGGAGGGGGGAGAGGCGAGAGGGGGACCATCTATAAGGGAGGGGAAAGAGGGGGACCATCTATAAGGGAGGGGGAGAGGGGGACCATCTATAAGGGAGGGGGAGAGGGGGACCATCTATAAGGGAGGGGGAGAGGGGGACCATCTATAAGGGGGGGGGAGAGGGGGACCATCTATAAGGGGGGGGGGAGAGGGGGACCATCTATAAGGGAGAGGGGACCATCTATAAGGGGGGGAAGAGGGGGTCCATCTATAAGGGGGGAAGAGGGGGACCATCTCCTAAAAGATCAGCACCCTCCCCTCCTGACATCCTCTGTGCTGCTGGGACTTCTCCTCTAGGATCAGCACCCTCCTCTCCTGACATCCTCTGTGCTGTTGGGACCTCTCCTATAGGATTAGCACCCTCCTCTCCTGACATCCTCTGTGCTGCTGGGACCTCTCCTATAGGATTAGCACCCTCCTCTCCTGACCTCCTCTGTGCTGCTGTGACCTCCCCTATAAGATCAGCCCCCTCCTCTCCTGACATCCTCTGTGCAGCAAGGGACCAAACATTATGTTTATTGGGGACAGCAGTTGGGGGGGGGGGCAGTAGTGGATTATAATGTGGGCGGATTGACCGGGGGGGGGGGGGGGGCGTCATCCTATAGTTCGCCTTGGGCAGCAGAGAGGCTAGAATCACCCCTGGTGTTCACTCTCCTTTTCTATTTCCTCCAGGCCACCTAATGGGTAAGAAGAGTATAGAGGAATATCCCTACATGTATGATGGAGGAGACAGGACCTCAGCCGCAGGCTATATGGATGGAGACAAGTCAGTGGAAGGCTCTCAGCAATGGAGAGAAGCCCTCCTCAGTTTACTGAGGATGCTGGAGACCAGTGATGTCAGAAATTCCCAGTCCATGAGGGACACAAGGTTATTTAACAGGAAATTCTTAGACTCCGACGACAACAACAACTATAAAGAGGTAAGTGCTGCTTGTCTATTACCATCACCCCCTAACCTAGATGCAGACCCTTTACCATATCAATACTGTAAAGGGGGGATCTGACCACTGATGTGTGCTGCATCACACTGGGCTTGTCTGCAACCGATGGCTTTTTGGCTGTAGAGAACTACAAGCCTCAGCATGCCCTGAAATCTGAAACTGTTATTACTCCAATGCATCTACTGTAAGGGTATGTTCACACATGTGAACTATGTTTGCGGTATATGTCATATATGCCAACCGATAGCGGCATGTATCTGAACCGTGCCCATTCAGTTCTACTATTGATTATTTTGGGGCAACTCTGAATTTACAGGACTCAAAACCCTTTACAGCTTCACTTTTCAGTCCTGGAAAATAATAGTATATACTTGAAAATGGACTGAATGTAGTCAAGAGTAGAATAGACTGGACACAGCTCTGGTATGCTGAAGTATTTATTATGGTATGCTGATATATAATTGATATATACTACAAACATAGCTAGGACCTAGCCTCAAAAGGCTGCAACTATACTAAATTGTCTTGGTTAAGAATCTCCTATTGATTTGTGTATACAGCTCCTATGTAGATCTATGCAGCGCCATGGTTACAGACTACAAACAAACCCTGTGTGTAGTCAGGTCCTGTAATCATGTGTTACTCCACTGTCTCTGCTTCCCCTTCTATTGAAGGATGCAGTAATGTACGTAATACAAGGCTGTGTGTAGTCTGCACATTATAGTAACATATACCATACTGTCAATGGCAGTGCCAGTCCATGGACAAAAGGGGCACTGTTTCTGGATACACAGCAAATATGACAAAAATGGTACATGTTACAGTACATCGATGTTGGTTTGACCACTCTTTAGAATAGGGGTCTCCACCCCCCCATGTAATAAGCTTAACCAAGGATATTTATATGGACTTTATGCGTAATCTGTTATGTATAAATCCAGGGAAGACAGCCGAGAGGTGGTACTTGCAGGTTCCTATATGAAAATATAGTAATAAGGTACAGGAAATGTTCAGAAATAATTCCTATGATGATAAGTTTAATAGACATGGTCACTTTTGAATATATATTTTTTTTATCATTGTAATATTATGGAAGAGGGTGAACATTTTGCTCAGTTTCTCTTCTGCAGCCTACATGTTGTCCCCTACTGTACTCGGTGCTCGGCCTTGGTAAGGGAAGCTGCCTGACTGCTCAATTTGTAGCCCCTGTCATATGTCATATATCATGAATAGACTGAGAATATCATTCAGGAGAGAACAGAGAAGAGCTGGAGTCATTATGTGGATGGATTTCGCTGTGAACACCACACAGCAGCCTGTACTATTGTAACAACACGGAGGCTGCAGAAAAGAAACTGAGCAAAATTTTAAATACAGTTCTAGGGAGAAAACCTTCACAGTGTAATGCAATAGTATAAAAAAACTGCATTCAAGGTGTCTAAGCTGGACTTTTGATAGATGAAAAGATGTAAAATTCTGTATGTGATCCTATCAGGAATGGGGAACCTTTAGCCTTACAACTGTTGCAAAACTACAATTCCCATCATTCCTCATTAAAGCTTTGGCTGTCCAGGCATGATGGGAATTCAAGTTGTGCAACAGCTGGAGGTCTCTGCTCTAGTTGCTGCAGCAGCTCAAGAAAAGTATCATTGACATTATCTCAGGAGTCAATGTTAGCTGACCGCTGGGGATCCAACTATTGGGACCCAAACTGGCATACTATTGTTCCCTTAAGTTCCATGAAGCAGCAAAGCTCATCGTTGACCACTTCTCTATTCATATTCTGAAGTTGAGACATTGGATAGAGTGGTGGTCAATCCTTTTCCCCATTCACTCTTTATTTTCCTGATTAGTGGGGTCCCAGAGGTATGACCCACAGCCAGTGGCATAGCTACCATAGAGGCAGAGAAGGCAGTTGCTATGGGGCTCATGGGGGGAGGGGGCCCGGGGATGCTTAGGGAAAATAATAGCCTCCTGTGTCCTTCTGCTCCTTAACCCCTAATGTACTGCAGTGTGTAAGTGGCCCAGTGTTCTCTTACAAGCTGCCACACAAAAAAGGGTCAATAAGCTAAAGACAATTAGCTCTCCGCTTCACTGCTCTGATAACCTCTGACCTCTGTTCTCTTAGGCTCCCGCAGAAGTCAGGGGTTATCAGTAGTTAAGCAGAGAGCTAATTGTCTTCTGCCTATTAACCCTTTTTTTTGTGTTGCAGCATGTAAGAGAACACTGGGTTACATACAAACTGCAGTACATAAGGGGTTAAGCAGAAGGTAGTCCGCTCCTGCACCTATGTATATAACCATGAGGCTCCTAATAAGCTGTTACAGTTAAATACAGTGGACTGACAGAACAAGCAGACATTGGATCTCTGCTTTGCCAGTCACTGTTGTGGCTGCACGCAGGATTCTGCCTCTAGCCAAAAGAGATTTATTTTTTGGCCACATCATCGAGTATATACCAGTTTTTTGCTATGGGGCCCCATGAATCCTAGCTACGCCCCTGCCCACAGCTATGAGTCGAGCTCCAGGCTCCCTCTTACCATGGCCCAGATAGTCTACCTCTTTGGTTGGTACACTAAATCTCACATCTGTCACTATCTTTCCAGGTATTGGATTACCTCTACCAGATGATGAAGGAGAACGCACAGAGCTGAGAGGCCAGAGGAGTCTGCACCGCAGAGGAGGAGGAGGAGGACGAGACTTGTGCCACATTTGATTGTACCAGATGCCTGATATATGATTTCTGTAAATGATACTTTGTGTACATGGTGCATTTCCTAGTGATACTCTCGCCGACCCCATGTATCCAGAGCACGGACTTACTCGCCTGATCTGTAAATACCGGTCTAGGAAGGGTCTTAAAAGTGACATCATTATATTTTAGCACCGCTGACAAATTCATCTCTTTAGTTTGTAGACACAGAATATTTTGACATTCACAATAAAAACTTCAAATAAAGATCTTGTCCGTTGTTTTATGTCTGTGTTGTGTTCTGTATTATACAGTAGAACGGTCACTGACTAGTACTGGATCTTAAAACATGGGAACATAGAAGATTGTCGGCAGCCCCCCAGCTCATGTAGTCTGCCCTCCGATATATCGTTATTCCAGGCAGGTTTACATTAGGTTATTGTAGATTTACCTACCACATCTGCTGGAAGTTTGTTCTAAGTATCTACTACTCTTTCAGTAAAGTAATATTTTGTCATATTGCTTCTGATTTTCCCCCCCAAAATCTTAGATTGTGCCCCCCCCCCTCCCTGTTATTTTGTTCACTTTCTTCCCTCTTGAACTTTTAGATATGTTACATGTATAAAGGTTTCAATCATGTCCCCCCTTTCCCTTCTTTCCTCCAGACTATACAGATTTAGGTCTTAAAGAGGGTAGTTCACAAAAAAAATATTCTTTCAAATCAAATGGTCCCAGCAAGTGCCAGAAATTTGTAATTTACTTATATTAACAAACCTTCAGTCTTCCAGTACTTATCAGCTGCTGTATTTCCCGCAGGAAGTGGTGTATTCTTTCCAGTCTGACACAGTGCTCTCTGCTGCCACCTCTGTCCATGTCAGGAACTGTCCAGAGCAGTAGCAAATCCCCATAGAATACCTCTCCTGCCCTCCAGACTGGAGAGAATATCCTTCCTGCAGGCCATACAGCAGCCAATAAGTACTGGCATACTTGATATTTTTTAATATAAGTAAATTACAAATCTATATAACTTTCTGGCACCAGTTGTTTTGAAAGAGTCTTCCCTGATATGTTTTATGCCTCACACCCTCTAATATTTTTGTAGGTGAGGTCTTCAGGGCTGGACACAGTATTCCAGATGTGATGTCACTAGAGCTCTATACAGCGGAATCACAATATCTCCCTCTTCCTACTGGTTATACCTCTAGCTATACAGCCCAGCATATCTATCTATCTATCTATCTATCTATCTATCTATATATACATATATATATATATATATATATATATATATATATATATATATATATACACAGCCCGGCATATCATTATCTATATACAGCCAAGCATACTATTATATATTTATATATGTATACAGCCCAGCATACCATTATGTATATATATATATATATATATATATATATATATACAGCCCAGCATACCATTATCTATATATACAGCCCGGCATACCTTTATCTATATATAGCCAAGCATACCATTATATATATAAAGCCTAGCATACCATTATATATACAGACCAGAATACCATTATATATACAGCCCAGCATACCAATTTAAATACAGCCCAGCATACCATTATGTATATACAGCCCAGGATACCATTGTCTATATACAGCACAGCATACCACACACACAAACACATATATATATATATATATATATATATGTGTGTGTAGCCCAGCATATCTATATATATCTATACATATCTATATCTATACATATATATATATATATATATATATATATACAGCCCAGCATACCACTATATATAAACAGCCCAGCATACCATTATATATATATATGGAGCCCAGCATACCATTATCTATATACCGCCAAGCATACCGTTTTATATATATATATATATATATACATCCCAGCATACCATTATATATATGTACATCCCAGCATACCATTATATATACAGCCCAGCATATATATATACAGCCCAGCATACCATTATATATATACATCCCAGCATACCATTAAATATACAGCCCAGCATATATATATATATATATATATATATATATATACAGCCCAGCATACCATTATATATATATATATGGCCCAGCATACCATTATATATATATATATATATATATATATATATATATATAAACACACATATATATATACAGCCCAGCTTACCATTATCTAAATACAGCCAAGCATACCACTGTAACGCCTGGAGTAGTGGATCCACTGGACCGTCACTAGCGATGGCACTAACCTCACCAGGGAGCGGAGTCTAAGGGGCCGCTGGTTTTCATCAGAGCCCGCCGCAAGGACCCCCAGGTCGCTACCCCTGGCTTGGTTGCTAGTGACGGCAGGCGAGGCGTGGCAGGAGCAGTAGGCAGAAGATGGTGCTGGCAGAGGTCTGTAGGTGTAACCGCAGGTGACAGGCTGAACACAGGAGCAATAGTGTAACAGAGGAGCAGGAACCAGGAACAAGGACTAGGGACCAGGTAGCGGACAGGAATCAGGAACAACAGGGAGCTGGGCCAAACGCTATGGGAAGCATGTAGAGGCTCCAACACCTGGAAGTGGGCAGAGCTGGAACTTATAGGGGAGTGATTAACATACAAGCCAATTAGGAGCGCACTGCCCCTTTAAATCTGAGACAGCCGGTGCACGCGCGACGGCCGGCACAGCGACGGGCAGGAGCGCGGTGAGGTGAGGCGCCCCCCCCCCCCCGGGGCCGAAGCAACAGCAGCGCCGGGTCCCTGCATATGGACACCGGCTGCTGCAGAAGTGGGAGAGAGGGTGCGGCCCTAACAGTACCCCCCTCCTTTGGCCTCCCCCTCTTTCTGGTCTGCAAGAATTCCTTGATGAGAACCCGATCCAGGATATTAGATTCGGGTTCCCAGGATCTCTCCTCAGGACCAAAACCTCTCCAGTCCACTAGGAAGAAACATTTTCCTCTGACAGTTTTCATCGCTAGGATGTCTTCAACAATGTATACGTCGTCAGAGACGGCTTGTGGAGTGGAGGACAAAGCTTTACTGGAGAATCGGTTGAGGACCACTGGCTTCAAGAGGGAGACATGGAAGGAGATCGGGATTCGCATAGTAGGGGGTAGACAGAGTTTGTAGGTGACTGGGTTAATGCGTTTAGCACTGAGAAAAGGACCAAGAAATCGAGGACCCAACTTGTAGCTGGGAATCTTCAGACGGACATACTTGGCCGAGAGCCAGACTTTGTCACCTGGGAGAAAGTTTGTGGCAGGTCTCCTCTTCTTATCTGCCTGGTCCTTCATGCGTTCAGAGGCTTTGAGTAAGGACTGTCGAGTCTGTTCCCAGATCGACTTAACGTCAGAGATCAATTCCTCTACGGCAGGAACCTCAGATGGTGGAGAGAGAGGCAGAGGAGGATGAGGGTGATGCCCGTAGACCACATAGAAAGGAGACTTGCCTGTGGAACTCGAGTCCAGATGGTTATAAGAAAACTCTGCCCATGGAAGTAGATCGGACCAGTTGTCTTGGCGGCTGGAAACAAAATGACGTAGGTAGTTACCCAGGATCTGATTGACTCTCTCCACTTGCCCGTTGGTCTGGGGATGATAGGCAGATGAGAAGTCCAGCTTCACTTGGAGCTGCGAGCAGAGGGCACGCCAAAACTTGGAGACAAATTGAGAGCCTCGGTCGGACATAATGTGAAGAGGAAGTCCATGCAGGCGGAAGATGTGTCGGAAGAACAACTGAGCCAGACGGGGAGCAGAGGGTAGTCCAGGAAGGGCCACGAAGTGAGCCATTTTAGAGAAGCGGTCAGTCACCACCCAAATGACTGTATTGCCCGCGGATGGAGGTAGGTCCGTGATGAAGTCCATCCCTATGTGGTGCCAGGGACGGTCCGGGACTGGCAAGGGCAAAAATAGGCCGGCAGCTCTTTGACAGGGTGACTTGTTCCTGGCACAGACTGCGCACAAAGCCACAAAGTCCTTGACATCCTGAAGGAGATTGGGCCACCATTAGTGACGGGAGATCAATTGCCCGGTCTTTTGAGCTCCCGAATGCCCGGCCACCAAAGAGGAATGACCCCACTTCAAGATGCATTTTCGGAGTGCGGGGCGCACATAAGTCTTACCGGGAGGCAGTCTCTGCAGAGTAGAAGTGGCCACTGGTACTAGGCGATCGGGAGGTATTATGTGACGAGGGGATTCCTCTTGCCCCATGACATAGGATGCTTGGGATAATGCATCAGCTTTTATATTCTTCTCGGCTGGACGGAAATGAATAGTAAAGTTGAACCGTGAGAAGAAGAGGGACCACCTGGCCTGCCGGGGATTGAGGCGTTGAGCCGATTGGAGGTAGAGGAGGTTCTTGTGGTCCGTGTAGATGTTAACGGGATGTCTAGCCCCCTCTAGGAGATGACGCCACTCCTTCAGTGCCAACTTAATAGCCAGGAGTTCACGGTCTCCAATCGTATAGTTCCTCTCGGCAGGGGAGAAAGTCTTAGAAAAGAACCCGCAGGTTCTGGTCTTGCCTGATGTGTCCCTTTGCGAGAGGATGGCTCCTGCGCCCACAGAAGATGCATCGACTTCAAGAGAAAATGGCTTGGAGACATCCGGACGGACTAGAGCAGGAGCAGAGGCAAAGGCAGACTTTAGGCTATTGAAGGCTTGTTCGGCCTCTGGAGGCCAACGTCTGGGATCCGCCTTCTTCTTGATGAGAGCCACTATGGGATGCGACCAGGGTAGAGAAGTGAGGGATGAACTGCCGATAGTAGTTGGCAAATCCAAGGAAACATTGGATAGCTCTAAGTCCCGCAGGACGTGGCCACTGGAGAACAGCTGAGAGCTTGGCTGGATCCATCTGTAGGCCCTGGTCGGAGACAATGTATCCAAGAAACGGCAAGCTGCGCTGATGGAAAACGCACTTCTCCAGCTTGGCATACAAATGGTTGGCTCGTAGTCTTCGTAGAACCTGCCGTACATGGGACACGTGGGTCTGCTGGTCGTGGGAGAAGACCAGGATGTCGTCAAGATAGACAATGACGCAGACATAGAGGAGATAGCGGAATATATCATTCACAAATTCCTGGAAGACCGCTGGGGCGTTGCATAGGCCGAATGGCATGACCAGATATTCGTAGTGCCCATCTCTGGTGTTGAAAGCGGTCTTCCATTCGTCTCCTTCACGAATACAGATCAAGTTATACGCTCCCCTGAGATCGAGTTTGGAGAAGATCCTAGCTCCACAGAGACGGTCGAATAGTTCGGGGATTAGCCGAAGAGGATAGCGGTTCTTGACAGTCACCTTATTTAAGCCCCGGTAGTCTATGCATGGGCGGAGGGAACCATCCTTCTTCTGCACAAAGAAAAATCCAGCGCCAGCGGGAGACGTGGATTTACGGATGAAGCCCTTCTGTAAGTTCTCCCGGATGTAGGAGGACATGGCTTCAGTCTCGGGCACAGAGAGAGGGTATACTCGACCACGTGGAGGAGAAGTTCCTGGAAGAAGGTCTATAGGGCAATCAAAGGGCCGATTAGGTGGTAGAGAGTCCGCCTCCTTGGCCGAGAAGACATCAACGAAGTCTTGGTATTCCTCCGGTAGTCCGGATAGAGGCTTGGCATAAGCAGGTGACCTCGTAGAGCACTTGGGTTGAGGAGACCTCAGACACCGATTAGGACAGTCCTGACCCCAGCTGAGAACCTCCCCAGTTCTCCAGTCCAGCTTAGGGGTATGTAATTGCAGCCAAAGGAGACCCAGCAGGATGTTGGAAGAGGAATGGCGCAAGACGTAGAAGGAGATCCTCTCCTGATGTAAGGCGCCCACCTGGAGGACTAGAGGTGCAGTCTGGCAGTGCACAGCTTCGGTAAGAATCTCACCCGTGACCGAAGAGATAGACCGGGGTTAGGCTAGCTGGATCACGGGTAGCCGCCATATTTGGACCAACGAAGCAGAAATGAAACTGCCAGCAGCGCCAGAGTCGATGAGGGCAGTAGTCTGGAGAACTTGCCCTGAGGGTGTCTGGATGGAGACTGGCATAGTCAACCTTGGAGAGGTGGCATTCACACCTAGGGAGGCCTCTCCCACCGGACCTAGGTGCGAGCGTTTCGCGGACGCTGAGGACGTTGGGGACATCTCTGCCGATAGTGATCAGCGCCACCGCAATAGAGGCAGAGATTCAGCTCCAGTCGACGGGCCCTCTCATCAGTCGTCAGACGAGCTCGTTCCACCTGCATAGGAACTTCTGGAGACGACTGGAGCATAGGAGCAACGGGATTCTGGAACACCGGTGCCAGCTGGGGATGGCGACGGGGCAGACTCAAACGCCGTTCTTGCCGGACCTCCTCCTCTCTCTCGGAAAACCTGGTGTAGACTCTGGTAGCCAGTAGAATGAGTTCGTTCAAGGAGGTAGGAAGGTCTCAGGCAGCGAGCACATCTTTCATTCGACTGGACAGGCCCTTTTTAAAGGTGGCAATTAGGGCGGCCTCATTCCAGTCTAGTTCTGCAGCCAGGGTGTGGAACTGGATGGCGTAATCACCAACGGAGGATGTTCCTTGAGATAGATTGAGGAGAGCAGTCTCAGCAGAAGACGCACGGACAGGTTCCTCAAAGACAGAGCGGAACTCGGCCAGGAAGGTTCGGAGATTAGCAGCAACAGGGTCATCACGGTCCCACAGCGGTGTGGCCCAGGCCAGAGCTCTACCTTCCAATAGGCTGATGATGAAAGCCACTTTAGAGCGCTCGGTGGCAAACTGACTGCTTAGAAGTTCAATATGCATAGTGCATTGGGTCAGGAATCCTCTGCACAACTTGGGGTCACCTCCATATTTACTTGGGAAAGCCAGTCGTAGTTTTGAAGAGGCTGCAGGAGGTGATGACTGCTGAGCTGTGGTATGCTGCTGTACGGCTGCAGTCAGTTGTTGGATCAGCTGTGACTGTTGCTGGATCTGTTGAGCCTGTAGGGCGACCACTCGGGCTACTTCACGGATATCAGGCACCTCGCCGGGATCCATGGTTGGAGCCTACTGTAACGCCTGGAGTAGTGGATCCACTAGATCATCACTAGCGATGGCACTAACCTCACCAGGGAGCGGAGCTTAAGGGCCGCTGGTTTTCACCAGAGCCCGCCGCGGGATGGACTTGCTGCGGCAGGCGACCCCCAGGTCGCTACCCCTGGCTTGGTTGCTAGTGACGGCAGGCGAGGCGTGGCAGGAGCAGTAGGCAGAAGATGGTGCTGGCAGAGGTCTGTAGGCGTAACCGCAGGTGACAGGTTGAACACAGGAGCAGTGGTGTAACAGGGGAGCAGGAACCAGGAACAAGGACTAGGGACCAGGTAGTGGACAGGAATCAGGAACAAGGACTAGGGACCAGGTAGCGGACAGGAATTAGGAACAACAGGGAGCTGGGCCAAACGCTATAAGAAGCATGTAGAGGCTCCAACACCTGGAAGGGGGCAGGGCTGGAACTTATAGGGGAGTGATTAACATACAAGCCAATTAGGAGCACACTGCCCCTTTAAATCTGAGACAGCTGTTGCGCGCGCGCCCTAGGAGGCGGGGACGAACGCGCCGGCCGGCACAGCGACGGGCAGGAGCGCGGTGAGGTGAGGCGCCCCCCGGGGCCGAAGCAACAGATGCGCCGGGTCCCTGCATATGGACACCGGCTGCTGCAGAAGTGGGAGAGAGGGTGCGGCGGCGGTCCGGAGCACGGGATGCCACCGTGGCCCTAACAACCATTATACAGTATATATACAGCCCAGCATACCATTATATATACAGCCCAGCATACCATTATATATACAGCCAAGAATACCATTATAAATATACAGCCCAGCATACCATTATATATATATATATATATATATATATATATATATATATCTACAGCCCAGCATACCATTATATATATATATATACAACCCAGCATACCATTATATATATACAGCCCAGCATACCATTATATATAAACAGCCCAGCATACCATTATATATACAGCATATATATATATATATATATATATATATATATATATATATATACAGCCCAGCATACCATTATATATATATATATATACAGCCCAGCATACCATTATATATATACAGCCCAGCATACCATTATATATAAAACAGCCCAGCATACCATTATATATACAGCATATATATATATATATATATATATATATACAGCCCAGCATACCATTATATATATATATATATATATATATACAGCCCAGCATACCATTATATATATACAGCCCAGCATACATATATATATATATATACAGCCCAGCATACCATTATATATATATATAGCCCAGCATATAATTTTTTATATATATATATATATATATATATATATTATATATACAGCACAGCATACCATTTTATATATATACAGCACAGCATACCATTATATATACAGCCCAGCATACATATATATATATATATATATATATATACACAGACTAGCATACCATTATATGTATACAGCACAGCATACCATTATATATACACCATTATATATACAGCCCAGTATACAATTATATATATACAGACCAGCATACCATTATATATATATACAGCACAGCATACCATTATATATACAGCCCAGCATACCATTATATATATACAGCCCAGCATACAATTATATATATACAGCACAGCATACCATTATATATATACAGCCCAGCATACCATTATGTACATACAGCGCAGCATACCGTTATATGTATACAGCCCAGCATACCATTATGTATATACAGCCCAGCATACCAATATATATTTACAGCACAGCCCGGGGAGAAATGGAAATACGGTTGTGTGATTGACTGGTCCTGTCCCTGGCAGGTGGCGGGTGCATTATGCCAGTTTGACAGGGCACAGCTGGCGAACAGTTCTAATATAGCTCACTTGAAAACCGGGCCTTGGTTTTATCCAGGTTTACAAAAAACAGCACCACCCCTGACCTCAGGTTATGTGTGGTATTACATCTCAGATCCATTTACTTCAATGGAACTGAGCTGCAATACCTTACAGAAACAAGAATGGAGAATTTATGGAAGAGATTGGCCATGTTTTTCTAAACAAGTGGTCAATGGTTTATTAATATGACATTTTTGTGACCAGAAATTTCAACTTTAACACCCAATCCTCGCTTACTCTACAGTGCTGCAGTACAGAATCTTCACCACTTGAGGGAGCCTTTGGCCATTCTTACAATCTGCTTCCAAAACTGCAATGTTATAATCTCACCACCAGAGGGAGCACTCTGCTTGAGAAATAAATTTGAACTATTTAAGGACACAGACAATTTTTATTAGTTTTTCAACCTTTCCGTCCAATAATTTTTTTTTTTTATTTTGTCCTGTGTTTTTGTGCAGAATAGGCTGTATTTTTACTGGTCCCTCATAATGTACTCAGAATTCTTTTAAAATTGTGCGGATGGTGTCTATTAAGTCAGATTTTGATAGTTTTGGTAGTTTTGGTAATTTTTATGTTTCACTACTTTTAACCCCTTAGGAACATTTGCCGTATAGCTACCAGGTATGAGTGCTGAGCCTGTTACACATGTGTACGGCACCGTATGTGTATAACCTGCTAGCAGAATAGAAGAAACCTCAGGTCCCAGGTGATTAATCTCTTAGATGATACAGTCAATAGCGACCATGGCACCTGAGGTGTTAAACTAAACGGTGGCGCCTATGTTAGATGTCAGTAGGTCCTGGGATTGTTAGTGGAGGAGATGTCGGTAGGTCCTGGGATCATTAGTGGAAGAGATGTCGGTAGGTCCTGGGATTGTTAGTGGAGGAGATGTCGGTAGGCCCTGGCATTGTTTGTGAAAGAGATGTCGGTAGGTCCTGGGGGTGTTGGTGGAGGAGGTGTCGTTAGGTCCTGGGGGTGTTAGTGGAGAAAATGTGGGTACGTCCTGGGGGTGTTAGTGGAGGAGATGTTGGTAGGTCCTGGGGTTGTTGGTGGAGGAGATGTCAGTAGGTCCTGGGGTTGTTGGTGGAGGAGATGTCGGTAGGTCCTAGGGTTGATAGTGGAGGAGATGTCAGTAGGTCCTGGGGTTGTTAGTGGAGGAGATGTTGGTAGGTCCTGGGGTTGTTAGTGGAGGAGATGTTGGTAGGTCCTGGGGTTGTTGGTGGAGGAGATGTCGGTAGGTCCTGGGGTTGTTAGTGGAGAAGATGTGGGTATGTCCTGGGGTTGTTAGTTGAGGAGATGTTGGTAGGTCCTGGGGGTGTTAGTGGAGAAGATGTGGGTGCGCTGGGGCCTTCCGCTGAGGGTAGTAGTAGGTGGTGGTACTGGGTAGGACCCACGTAGCCAGTTGCCAGAGGTTAGGTCACGGTATTGGCACGAGGGGAGCTGACTAACCCACGGGAACCTGACCATGCGGGGCCCGAGCAATTCTTCGTTGTCCCTAGTCAAGGCACCAATAATTACACCAATGCCAGGGTTCAGAAACAACGGTAGTTGTGCGTTTATTGTAACAGTGGTAACCAATAGCAACAGTCTCTCTGGATGCAACCAGGATTGAGGCGGACTTGGATATAACTGAGTAATGGGTGATGCTGCAATAGGCTGTGATGATAGCATTACTTGAAGCAAGGAGACTGAATGATGGGAGTAGTAGTGCTGAAGATATGATACTGGGCGGAATGGAGTTGAAATGAATACTTGCTGTTGATGATAATAGATGATGATGAGAATAGTGACTGAAGAACGACACCCAGATCTTTGTTAGAGATGAGAATTTTGGAGAACTTGAGAACTTGGAACCAAGTTCAGACTGGACTACTTCTGGTCAGCACTGGAGCAGCAGAGCACACGTCCTTCTCTCCTAACAGTGGAGAGCACACACAACCTCCCCTCTTGAAGGTAGAGGAAAGGACTGAGGTAAAAAGGAAGTGACATGGTATCCCCAGCCAAAGCTCCACGGCTATTGGAGTTACCATGGCAGCAGGGAAACAGTCATGTGACTCACCAAGCCTATTGCATAATCACACCATTGGACCATAGGTATATGAATATACATTAGAAGTACCATACTTGAACACTGGGGGGCGACATAATACCAGCAGTTTGCAGTGGGACCACTTTTCCAGAACAGGAATAAATAGGAAACATACAAATAAGAACAAATCCTGACACCAATATACACTTTTGAGAGAAATTAGAGAAAACTCCTGTTCTGCGACACTGCATGGGTATGTCCTGGGGTTGATAGTTGAGATGTCGGTAGGTCCTGGGGGTGTTAGTGGAGGAGATGTCGATAGGACCTGGTTTTTATTAATGGAGGAGATGTCAGTAGGTCTTGGGGTATTCGGTGGAGGAGATGTCAGTAGGTCCTGGGGTTGTTGGTGGAGTAGATGTCAGTAGGTCCGGGGGTTGTTGGTGGAAGAGATGTTGGTAGGTCCTGTAGTTGTTGGTGGAGAAGATGTCAGTAGGTCCAGGGGTTGTTGGTGGAAGAGATGTTGGTAGGTCCTGTGGTTGTTGGTGGAGGAGATGTCAGTAGGTCCTGGGGTTGTTGGTGGAGATGTCAGTAGGTCCTGGGAGTGTTAGTGGAGAAAATATCGGTAGGTCCTGGGGGTGTTAGTGGAGGAGATATCGGTAGGTCCTGGGCGTGTTAGTGGAGGAGATGTCAGTAGGTCCTGGGGTTGTTGGTGGAGATGTCAGTAGGTCCTGGGAGTGTTAGTGGAGGAGATATCGGTAGGTCCTGGGGTTGTTAGTGGAGGAGATGTCGGAAGGACCTGGTTTTGTTAGTGGAGGAGATGTTGTTAGGTCCTGAGTTTGTTGGCGGAGGAGATGTCGGTAGGTCCTGGGGTTGTTGGTGGAGGAGATGTCGGTAGGTCCTAGGGTTTTTAGTGGAGGAGATATCAGTAAGTCCTAGGGTTCAGGGGTTTAACTAGAAATGGCTGGGTCCCATAGAAAACTTTTGATTGCCCCCCTCCCTTCCTGACTGACCACTAAGCTGTCAAGTGTAGTCATAACTTCAAAAATGCAAGCGCTCGTCAGGGGTGCTTGAAGTTAAAGGTACATTTGCAGAACCTGCGATGCTATCGGGTGCTGCAGATGATGACAGCACAGGAAGCCTAATGTATTGTAGGAGCAGGGCACCGGACCCCCGATGCAGCGGGACCCATAGCAGCACCTATGGCTGCTACAGTGGTAGTTATGCCCATGCTAGGGCTGTTAGGTGGAGATGAGAGTATGTCCTTGGGTTGTTAATGGAGGAGATGTTAGTAGGTCCTGGTTTTGTTAGTAAAGGAGATGTCGGTAGATCCTGGGGTTGTTAGTGGAGATGTCAGTAGGTCCTGGGGGTGATAGTGGAGGAGATGTCGGTAGGTCCTGGGATTGTTAGTGGAGGAGATATCGGTAGGTCCTGGGGTTGTTAGTGGAGATGTCGGTAGGTCCTGGGATTGTTAGTGGAGGATGTGTCAGTAGGTTTTGGGATTGTTAGTGGAGGAGATGTCAGTAGGTCCTGGGGTTGTTAGTGGAGATGTTAGTAGGTCCTGGGATTGTTAGTGGAGGATGTGTCAGTAGGTCCTGGGATTGTTAGTAGAGGAGATGTCAGTAGGTCCTGGGGTTGTTAGTGGAGGATGTGTCAGTAGGTCCTGGAATTGTTAATAGAGGAGATATCGGTAGGTCCTGGGGTTGTTAGTGGAGATGTTGGTAGGTCCTGGAATTGTTAGTGGAGATGTTGGTAGGTCCTGGGGTGGTTAGTGGGGATGTTAGAGGAGGAGATGTTGGTAGGTCTTGGGCTTGTTAGTGAAGGAGTTGTCGGTAGGTCCTGGGATTGTTAGTGGGGGAGATAAAGGTAGGTCCTGGGGTTGTTAATGGAGATGTCGGTAGGTCCTGGGGTTGTTAGTGGAGATGTCAGTAGGTCCTGGGGTTGTTAGTGGAGATGTTGGTAGGTCCTGGAATTGTTAGTGGAGATGTCAGTAGGTCCTGGGGTTGTTAGTGAAGATGTTGGTAGGTCCTGGGGTTGTTAGTGAAGATGTTGGTAGGTCCTGGGGTTGTTAGTGCTCTCTGCTCGTCCCTAAATCTATGGTAAGCCTGGTAATAGCGAGTAAGTGCTTAAGGATCAAGATGATTTAATCCAGTTTTTTTTCCTTTAAGTTTTACCCCGAGCAATTAGATGCTGGTTAAGGAATTAATCACTAATGGGTCATTAACCCGGGCGGCCATTGTAGCCAGCTGAGGCAGGATTACTAGACTCAACACCCAATTACGGAGGGGAGGATTTTACAACAATTCTACCCAACAGCCTCTTAAAGGTGGAAATGCTGGCAGACGAGATGGACAGACTTTACCCAGAGGGTACTTGAAACTTCACCTGAAGGAGTAATTCCCTAGAGAGCAGCCCCAGGCTGGCACCATGGCCTCAGGATTTACGTCACATGGACAATGCATTGACCTCACTGTTCCTATTGGAAACCAGCAGAGTAATTGTTTGTTACAGTGTATCAGTCTAGGGAGGATTTGTGCTGTCACTCTGTAAGGATATATTTATAGGTGGGGTACTTTGCTGCTGTTTTCAGGTGTTTAAAAAAATACAGAACAGTAAAGATGTTATATATATATATACTGTATATATATATCAGAACAGAGACCCTATGATTAAAGATGATCAAAGTTTTCAAAAGTTTGGTTAGGCAGGTTCGCCGAACTTTGAAGCAAAGTTCTAGTTTGGTATGGATGAACCTGAACTTTCCTTATAGGTACAAGAAAAAAAAACCAAAAAACATAGACACACACTTTATACTCATTATCCCCCTGGTGATGATCACCACTTGAATTTTCCGCCGGCCGTTTCCCCGTCAGCTCCGGCTGGCGTCTTTGGATCTCCCTCACTTCCGGGTTCCAGTGAAGTGAATGGGAGAGAAAAAGCTGCTGGTACCATGCCAATTAGGGCTGAGCGAGCTGGAAGCCATGTGATGAGCTCGAGCCAATAAAAAGGATGCTGGTGCGCAAGTGTACCAGTAGCCTTTTCCTCTCCCATTCAATTCACTGGAATACGCAGAGGAAAAAGAACACCATGCCTGCCCCCTGCTCTGACGACATCGACACAGGATGGTGCCGGCAGTCATGGTGGGACAGAAAAGGGCTGAACCAAACAGTTCCTACAAAGCTGAAAATAACAATTGTTCACAATGTCCTGGTGCTGAAGAATTAAAGGGGTATTCCACTCAAACATAACTTTTGATATGTTGCGGCCCATGGCGAGACTAACAATTCCTTCCATACTTGTTATTACGTAATAAGTTTCCTTTCCCCAGTTCTGAGCTGCTGCTTTCTGATGAAAACACAAAAATCTCTGTGTGAGCTTTTCTCTCCCTCCTTCCCCCTCCCTTCTGAGACAGCTGATGTAAACAAGTCCCTGGCAGGCTTTATCTGCAACATAGTAGCTTCTTTGTAATGCTGGGAGGGTTATTCTGGGGTCAAGTTGCTGATGAACTCTGTTTAATGCATTACAATGTTCCAGATACAGCCTGCCAGGGACTTGTTTACATTAGCTGTCTCAGAAGGGGGGTGGGTGGAGATAAAAGCTCTTACACAGTTTTTCTCCAGGTGGATCAAATGGTAGGGTGTCAGTCTCAAGAAACTGGGGGAAGGAGACTGAATAGATAATAACGAGTATGGAATGAATTGTTAGTCTCCCCATAGGCGGCAAAATACCCCTTTAAGATTTCCCTTCACTGTAGTAGGTAATGTTCTTTCAGCTTTCACCAAACCAGCCTCATCCATCAGACGCCAGAGAGAGAAGTATGGTCCATCACTAAACAGAACATGTCCCCTCTGTTCTAGAGTCTAGTGATGGTGGCTTTACACATCTCCTTCTGACGCCTGGCATTGTGCTCAGTAATGTAAGACTTGCATGCAGCTGCTCAGCCATAGAAACCCATGCCAGGATACAATCTGCAAATACAAGACCCTTATTGCAATCCAGGACCTGATGGGCTTGTGGACAGACCTGGCCATTTAAGAGTGGTTTGAGAGGCTACAAATGACAGTATACAACCTGCAGGAAGGAACTGTATAAGTAACTGGAGTATTCTGCTGAACACTAATTGGCAAAGCAGCTTGTGCCTGAATTATGGGACTATGGGCTGTTGGGACTGAGTAACCTTGCCCCCTACCATGTGACTAAGAGAAGGCAGATCAAGAAGTCTGGTGACAACCTTATCTGCTCAGTGACATCATAGTCTACCTGACCTCTACCTGGCGGTAGCCAACTTGGGAGCTGTGACCATCTGTGAGAGTATAACAAATAGAACAAGACTGTAGCACTCACTGGGTATTTGTATTCTTACTTTACAAGTATGCAGGTGAGTGCCGAGATCTTTTTCTGTTCATTATACTATATGGACTGACCCTGGTGGTTTCACAACATACTTGATTTTTTGCAGCTAGTCCTCACCTTGTGTGTGCTTTATCCACTAGGATCCATTGCAGTGCTGGGTGCATCTGTCTCCTGCTTAGAAGTGACCCCAAAATGGCATTAATAGGGGATATAACAAACACACACCATACACCATAAATATCACCATACCATCACACTGTTACTGACCAAATCCAGTAAACGTAGACCAATAATAGTAATAATACCAGTATGCTGTATAGAAAACCAAATATCAACACACTGTGACTCCCATCATTACCATCACAGTGACTTGTACCCCCATACGATTACTTAATAAAATACATTATGTAAAGATCAGTATCTCCCCTTACACTGATCTATATAGAGGTAGGTACCAATGGTAAACAGGCTCTGCACGCCATTTTACAAGTGATTACAGTGCAGTTACATCCAGTGACTCACAAATGATGGTTTCTATAAGTGAAACACAGGTAAATGCGCAGGGTTCCAGATACCCCGTCCCAAGATCACCTAGCTGCCTATTACTGGTGACATCTCTGTCCTTCCTTACTGCACAGCCCCCAGTGTGACAATCTCCCCTCTGTGATGGGGCCCCATTAGAATCAATGGAGCCGCGTCACAGAGGGGAGGAGAGATCGTGACACGGGGACATGCGGGCCCATCCACAGTGCTTCAGGCCTGGCGCCAGTCTATTCCTGCAAAAAACTTAAAGCAATGGACCTGATAGTAAATTCTCTTTAATTGTTTTAATGGGTTAGGGAAATTGTAACAATATTCTTTGTTACAATATGTGATTTTTAATAAAGATATATTTTGGGTATTTTCGCGTGTCGGTTTAAAGTTCTATAAAAAAGGCAAAAGAGGGCATCTTTTTGTGTTACTCCACCATATAAGTGTGTCGGGGGTCACAACCCCCCTCTTCTTCTGTTTAAATTCTAAAACATCATTTTTGAAACCTCTTTGTTAGGTGGTCTCTGTTGTTCCTCCTGGAAAACATCTGAATACATTGACGACCAAAACTTGTAGCGGTGGCATCATACAGCTACGTTTCTCTTGATACATTACATATGGCGTCCATAGTGTTCCCTACTCAGCAGATACCAAGCTGCCTGTTCTCGAGGGCCGGCCAGCAGCGGACGCTTCCAAATTGTCTTACAAGTGAAAAAACTTCTTGAAGTGAAGCTGAACAAAGTTGACATGTCTGCTTCAGACGGGGCTTTTTAAGCTAAGCACAGATTGTGAAAATATAATTAGAGGCCAGCCTTTGTTTCCACACAATGAGTGGGAAACATTGAAAGGAAAGGTCTCCCAGGATTCAGTGAACCGGCCCTGGACATAATGGTCTTACCCCTGAGTCCTTCTCTTCTCTCTAATGAGAATCACTAATTGCCATCATTTCCAGATTGTCCGAAGCGGCGTCCCGCTCGCTGGAGAAAAGAAGGGGTGTTTTATTTAAATGCTTCTTAAACTTCTCGTCCTCATTAAACGCGGTAACAGAGTTAATGGAAAATAAATTGTTTCAATTTTTTTGTGTGTGTCTCCGAAAATCTCATTATCAATCATGATGGAAAGCGACAGATTCAATATCCTAGCAGGATCTGCCAACGTCTCTGCAGGAAAAGAAAAAGTATAATGCTGAAAAGTTGTAAAAAACTTTCTAAACTTTTCCAAGATCTCGGCTTGCTGTCAATGAATTGGAATATTCCAATCTTATGTGGTGTCCTATGTGATACTTTTTACCTATACCGGATATGGGGAGCCTTTGGCCCTCCAGCTGTTGCGAAACTAAAATACCCATCATGCCTAGATAGCCTTAGACAGGAGGAGGCTGTCGGTTCTCCTTACCTGGTGTAGATAAAAAGTCACAGCAGCTACAACAGTTCTCTGCAGTTGCAACAGCTCCTCTCAGCTCAACAGGACCTCCAACACCTCTGTTACCGGTAGCGTCTCCCCTAGGGCCAAATAAAGTGGTTATCCTGAGAAGTGTAGGGGTTTTATCTCTTGCTGTACCATGGACATCAAGCTCATGGCCAACCAATTCACCACAGAGCATGGAAGGCCTTGGCCTGGGCAACACCACTGCGGGATCAGGATGATCTGGTCACCACTAATCTCCAGGCCTTCTTATCGGAGTTCAGATGTGTGTTCGAGAAGCCAGTTTGAGCGTCTTCAGCAAAGACCGCAATCTGCGATGGGGAACTCTGCTTCTGTTGGTGACTACACGGTACAGTTCTGCACACTGGCTGCCAAACTCTTGCTGTTGAGTGAAGTATGTGCTTTCCAGCTGGGACCTCTCGTCCTTCCTGAATGCCCTAATCCATCTGGCCACATCTGTTTCTTCAAGAGAGAGGAGGAGATTCATCCAGAACATGAGTTGCTCCATCCTCACCGCACTTTCCGGCTGTCACCAGCATTTCAGAAACCGCCCATTCCTTCACCTCCGCCAGTGTCCAAGGAGCCCATGCAGGTGGAGAGAATTCAAATGATGCCATAGGTGAGAACTTGCCGCTAGGAGCAGAACTTGTGCCTCTATTGTGCTAGCCCCGACCACTTCCATCTGAACTGCCCTCAGCATCCACAGCACCTAGGCCGGAGAGGAGAGGCCTCCTTAGGTGTGAATGCATCTTCAATGCATCCTCTACATGCATCCTCTCAGCAACATCTTGACAGCTATTTCAATCCACTGCCTTCCTGGATTCTGGCTCTGCAGGTAACTTCATTGCTGCATCCCTGGTTCAGGAGTGACAACTTTCAGTTGAGGTCCAGATTGCTTCGACCACTGTCTGCAGTCCTCTCAGGCCCAGTCCTCTTCGACACTACCAGACTCCTCAAAGCCGTTGCCTGGTCTCCCTGCTCAATACCAGGATTTGGAAGACTCTTTTTGGAAAAGGAGGCTGAAACCTCTCAAGAGGCTCCCTCAAGGAAGAATGTTTCCTCTCTCAGTTCCAAAGACTCAAGCCATTTCTGCGTACATCAAGGAGAATCTGCTGAAAGTCTTTATCCGCACGTTTGGGTTCTTTGCTCAGAAAAAGGAAGTGCCACTCTTTTCACGTATCGACTAACACAGTTTCAGCAAGGTTATGCTGAAGGACTGGTACCCCTTGCCCCTGATGTCAGAGTTGTGGAGCCAAGATCTTCAAGCAACTAGATCTCAGAGGTGACTATAATCTGATCTAAATTTGTGAAGGTGATGAATGGAAGACCGCCTTCAACACCATGGATGGGTATTTCAAGTGCCTGGTAATGCCCTTTGGATTATGCAATGCCCCTGCAGCCTTCCAGGGGTCTGTCAACAACATCTTCCAGGATCTACTTTACATCTGTGTCATCGTGAACCTGGACAACATTCTGATCTACTCCCCAGATCTGCATACTCATGTGGGTGATGTACTAAGGAGCCAATCGCCTCTATGCCACATCAGGGAAATGTATGTTCCATCAGTCCAGCCTTCCTTTTCTTGGGTACATCATCTCTGACCGTGGTCTTCAGATGGATCCAGCAAAGCTGTAAGCAGTTCTTCAGTGGCCACGCCACATCATCCCTCCTGAGCACCTGGTTCCTCTGGCTGCCTCAATTCTGCAGAGTGTCCCTCCTGGCAAGACTAAGGTGCTCCCAGTGCTCAGAAGAAGAGTTCTGAAATGGGGTCAGTCTTTCTTGATCGCCAGGCATCCTGGAGCCCATTAGACCGGCAACCTGATCTCCCATCACTACTGCTGGCCAAGTCTATCCAAGGACATTAAGGACTACATGGCTTCTTGCAGCCTCTGTGCCCAAAACAAGTCTGCGACCAGCCAGTCTGCTTCAGCCATTGCCTATACCAGATCACCTTTGGACACATATTGCCATGGACTTTGTCACCGACCTTCCACCTTCTGCAGGTAACGCCACCATTTGGGTGGTTACAGACTGGTTTTCCAAGCTGTCCCATTTTGTGCCTCTTCTTGGTTTGCCCTCCACTCCCTGTCTTGCCAGCCATTTTCTCCAACACATCTTACGGTTGCATGGGCTGCCATAACACATTGTTTCTGATAGGGGACCTAAATTTGTTTCAAAGTTGTGGTGTGCTCCCTGTTCCTGTCTCCATGTGAAGCTAGACTTTTCTTTGACCTACCACCCTGAGACCAATGGGCAAGTAGAAAGAGTTAAACAGGTCCTGGGAAATTATCTGCCTGATGAAGAGGGTGGTTAACCCTTGAAACGCGTAGCAATAAAGAACACATCTGATTGGCAAGAATACTGGTAATCTCTGCATCTTGATTGAAGTGGAGTGACTGTGCCTGGAGGTTTACTCCTATTTAAAAATCTTTAGTCTTCCAGTACTTATCAGATTCTGTGTGTCCTACAGGAAGTGAAATATCCTTTCCAGTCTGACACAGTGCTCTCTGCTGCCACCTCTGTCCATGTCAGGAACTGTCCAGAACAGGAGCTAACCCCCATAGAAAACCTCTCCTGCTCTGGACAGTTCCTGACATGGAAAGAGGTGACAGCAGAGAGCACTGTGTCAGACTGGAAAGAATACGCCACTTGCTGCAGGACATACAGCAGCTGATAAGTACTGTAACAAGAGTACACCTTTAATATTATAAAAGCCTTATATGGCTGTTTTAGTAAGTTTGTAGAGCAGAAATTATTTTATCTTTCAATTTAATTAGTACATGCGCGCTGTGTGGAACTAGTACTTGTGATGTTGTTTGGGCACAGAGAGGGAACTAATATAATACAATAATGAAACACATAGGTGCAGGTGAACAGGGATGAAACAGATGACAAAAAGTGCTTTTTTATCAGGCAATTGTCTTGGTCTTTCAGTAAAATTTTTACAGCATGAATTATTTTATGATTCATTTTACTGTTAATTATATACCACTGTACATACATGTCCCATTCTATATTATACTCCAGAGCTGCACTCACTATTCTGCTGGTAGAGTATAATACAGGATGTAACTCAGGATCAGTACAGGATAAGTAATGTAATGTATGTACACAGTGACCCCACCAGCAGAATAGTGAGTGCAGCTCTGGAGTATAATATGGGATGTAACTGTAACTCAGGATCAGTACAGGATATGTAATGTAATGTATGTACACAGTGACCCCACCAGCAGAATAGTGAGTGCAGCTCTGGAGTATAATATGGGATGTAACTCAGGATCAGTACAGGATAAGTAATGTAATGTATGTACACAGTGACCCCACCAGCAGAATAGTGAGTGCAGCTCTGGAGTATAATATAGAATGTAAGTAATGTAATTAACCTTTTATGTAGATTAGATCTGTATATAAATCAGTGTTCAGATATGAATGAGACATCAGGAGTCTTAGCATCTTTTTTCCATAGAAAACAAGTAAAACTGACGATAAGTAACATGACCCAGACTATTTCCAATCATCCGGTTACTCAGCTGAGAGTCATGTGCTTCCTATTTTACATGATGCTCTGGTCACTGCTTCACCACGACAGGAGGTATTAGGTTGTAGTTAAAGGGTCCAATTGAGGATTTCATCAAACCAACTCACATCAGACACTGGATAATCTGAATAATCAGCGTTTAATGATCAGAAGCCCCCCCATATTTACATCTTCTGATATTCTTAAATACATGTCATGGAGGTCGTTCATTCTACAGCCTAGAAAAACTACAGCATTGTCCTGTTGTCTATTCAGCAATGAAATCTTTAAAAAAATTTAAAAAATCCTGTAAATAAAAAAAAATTAAAAAGACCCAAAAATTTATATTTCTTAGTTTTGTTTCTGGAAAATCTGGGTGAATAACTACCAGTCTATGGACCGTCACCTAGTTTTTATAGAAACAAAGCTAAGAAAGGATCGGGAAAGGATCAAATTTCTAAAAATGTTTTATAGTGTACATGGAAATAGTTTTCATTATGTAAACATGAAGTCATATAATAAACCAATAATCCAGACAGTCTATAGAAAAGGAGCGGGTGGGTACTAGCCACAGTCTATGAGCAGTTCACCATGGAAGATGGATGACGGTTTTGTGCTTGGCACATAATGTTTGCGTCTCCATAGTCCGCACAGTCCTTTAGTGTGAACCTATGAACACATGTCTAAGCTGGGGGGTCCCAGCAGGTCCAGCATTATATGGTTTGCCAAGGCTTGCCGATAGACTGAATGTGCTCCTTTGCCTTCATCCTCAGTGCTGCTATACTCGTGTTTCTAGGGTCTACTTCTTCCAGAGGATACTTGTCCACAAAGTTGGCCCCACACTGGTACGGAGGTGGTGGCCCCATGGAACCCAATGGTTGTAGAGCATGGCCAACTGGTGCAGTGTTCATGAAGGGCGGTGGGGTGTAGCTTCCGGGAATACTCTGTGGGGTGGTCACGAATCCCGGCAGGCTCTGTAGGGTGGTGGTGTTGGACATGGGAGGTGTAAGCCAGGAATCTAGGGGGAGGTTGGTACTGATGGTGCTCATGGCTTGAGGCTGGGGGGATCGGTTAAAAGACAGAATTGGGGAATCTTGAAGCTTCATGGATGTAACCTCCAACTTTTCTTGTCTTCTCCATTTGGCTCTTCTGTTCTGGAACCAAACCTGTAATAACAATTTAATATGGAATTTAGATATTTAAAAAGGAGTAAATCAAGCATAAAAGTATAAAAGCAGCAACAAAGTTACCAAGTAAAGCTAACAAACTCAAGTCTACTACATCTGAGGCTGGACCAAGGTCATGGAGGCCCTGCCCGTGGGCTTAGAGGGTGTCTCTGTTATTATCCAATGTATTCATGGCTAACAATACTAAAGGCTAAACATACGGAAATATAAAATAATATAAAAATATATTATGGTGGTGGCACCCAGGAAAAAAGTCTCTTTTACGCTGCCTGTATAGACTATAAAGGTATAAGCTTCATCAAGAGCAACAAAATGTCACTCTGTCCTTTATGTGGTATTTTATTGCTTTATTATTCTAGGACCTATTATCTAATGAGCTGCTGAAAAAATATAAAAGTATATAATAAACTATCAAATAAAAATAATAGTTATTCATATCTTTTAATTTAATTTCTTTTTTATAACAACCAACTTTAAAAACATCAAACCTATAACTAAATATTTAAACTAATAATCATAATAATGAAAACATTAACAATGAAAATAATAATAATATTAATAACAATAATAGTAATAAAATTCAACTTATTCAAAATTATTGTTAACAATTAGTTTTAAAAAAAATTATCTGCTTAAACAACTGCAGATATATATATATAATTTTAGTTTTTTTTTTATAAAATATATTTTGTAATATAATATATTTGAATTTTGAATTTATTATAAAAAAAATATAAAGTAAAATATTATTAATTACATGTGACAAATTCTGATTTTTAATGTAGTAGAAGTATGCTAGAGTGTTAAATATTATAATGTCACATATAGCATAATCTGTATATTTATCCCAAGGCTGCTCACAATCCAGTATTATTTAGTTATGAATATATATATATATATATATATATATATATATATATATATATATTCTTATTTTTTTATTTTTTTTTAGGTTGTAAATACTAAATAAATTTGTTGATCTGTACTTTTAAATGGATTAATATTAATCCTAATAATTACAATGTTTTTACAGCATAAGGGACTTATTTCGTTTAGTATAACTGTGATTATAAATTATTCTATGCACAAATTCTTACAAATTCTTTAAATAAATAATTTATTATTTTATTATGGAAAGAAAGTGAATTCCTGTCTAATTTAATTAGTTTTTTAAAGGCTGTTAAGAAAATGTAAAGAATTTATATATTTTTTTTTAAGTGTTGATGATAAATTAGGCCTGGAATGATATAATAACATATTATATTATAATATAACTTCTTGATTTCAATTATTAAATAATTTAGTACATGATAGATAAATACACAGGTAAATTAATATTTAATAGATAGATAGATGGATGGATAGATAGATAGATAGATAGATAGATAGGAGATAGATAGATAGATAGATAGATAGATAGATAGATAGATAGATGAAAGATAGATAAATAATTAGATTTTAAATGTATCTATAGATTATCTATAGATGTATCTATCTATTCATCATCTATCTATCTATCTATCTATCTATCTATCTCCTATCTATCTATCTCCTATCTATCTATCTATCTATCTATCTATCTATCTATCTATCTATCTATCTATCTCCTATCTATCTATCTCCTATCTATCTATCTCCTATCTATCTATCTATCTATCTATCTATCTATCTATCTATCTATCTATCTATCTCCTATCTCCTGTCTTTCTATCTATCTGCCACTTTAATAAAAGTTGGGTTCACATGCTTTGGATGGACAGTTTTGGACTACGTTTCACAGCGTTACTGTAATACAGACATGCTGGGACTAGCATTTTCAGATGAGGGGAGGATACCCCAGTGCTGTCTATAAGAACCAAAGTGAAAGTTATCAAATTTCTGAAAAAATGTTAAAAGGAACAAAAGAACTAAAAAAATAGAACTGAAACTATTTACTCGTTACTGTTGTTACTTGAATAGGATATAAAAAGTTTTACATTTTCTATCTATCTCCTATCTATCTATCTCCTATCTATCTATCTATCTATCTATCTATCTATCTATCTATCTATCTATCTATTATCTATCTATCTATCTCCTATCTATCTATCTCCTATCTATCTATCTATCTATCTATCTCCTATCTATCTATCTATCTCCTATCTATCTATCTATCTATCTATCTATTTATCTATTTATTATCTATCTATCTATCATCTATCTATCTATCTATCTATCTATCTATCTTCTATCTATCTATATATCTATCTATCTATCTCCTATCTATCTATCTATCTCCTATCTATCTATCTCCTATCTATCTATCTATCTATCTATCTATTTATTATCTATTTATTATCTATCTATCTATCTCCTATCTATCTATCTATCTATCTATCTATCTATCTATCTATCTATCATCTCCTATATATCTATTATCTATCTATCTATCTATCTATCTATCTATCTATCTATCTATCTATCTATCTCCTATCTATCTATCTATCTATCTATCTATCTATCTCTCTCTCTCTCCTATCTATCTCCTATCTACCTATCTATCTATCTATCTATCTATCTCCTATCTATCTATCTATCTATCTATCTATCTCCTATCTATCTGTCTATCTATCTATCTATCTATCTATCCATCTATTTCCTATCTTTCTATCTATCTTCTATCTATCTATCTATCTATCTATCTATCTATCTATCTATCTGTCTCTCTATATATTATCTATCTATTTTCTATCTATCTATCTTCTATCTACCTATCTATCTATCTATCTATCTCCTATCTATCTATTATCTATCTCCTATCTATTATCTATATACTATCTATCTATCTATCTATCTATCTATCTATCTATTATATTTATTTATTTCTATAATTATCTGTAAAAATCAATATTCAATGATGGCATAAATCTGGAATATGGACACCTCACACCCAACTGTGTAATTTCTAAGCAGCGTACTGGATGATGTTCTCTCATGGTACCCATAGTTTTCCAGGACTTGTATCCATGGCAGGGTTGTCAGTACATGGGAGCGATCAGAGCGATCCGCACTGATTGTAGTGGTCCTAATTAAATTACTCTTCAGCTCATGAGGAAGATTGGCTTATAATTACTATAACTGGATTAGAACCATAACAATCCTTTTGATTTGCTGGGGGTTAGGCGTTTAATAATCCAGCCAGTTTCCTCTTACCTGGACTCTTACTTCTGGGAGGTTCACCTTCATGGCCAGCTCCTCTCTGCTGTACACATCTGGGTAATGGGACTTCTCGAAAGCTCTCTCCAGTTCATGGAGTTGGTAAGTAGTGAAGGTGGTTCGGTTTCTCCTGTGCTTCTTCTTGGGTTGTTCGTCGTCGGATAGTTTGTGGTCGCTGTTATTTGCTGATAGACCTGGACTCAGGCACTCGCTGGATGTCTTGCTACAGTAGGGATCTGCAATAGGTTCAGAAAGTTCATGTTATTTAGAGGTTCTAGTTCCAACCAGGTCATGAGTTTCTTGGAGGTGGAAAACTTTGACCTGCTAAGTCATAATCAGAACATA